>NC_068359.1:87764328-88064328 GCF_020536995.1 Dreissena polymorpha
CACTAACTTAATCCGTATTCAAGTTAATTGTTGAGAAATCGTTTTCTCTATTAGTAACAGCGACCTTGGCCTTTAATAAACTGACCCAAACTTTAAAACTATGCTGGTCTGCATAAAAGCAAAAAGCTGCAACATACAAACTAAATTCCAATGCTATATTCCATCCAAAGTCTAGTTATTCAGCGATAACCAAGTTTGTATTTTTAATAACATCGATTTTGATATTTACCCGAAAAGCCCCATTTAAAATCTCCAGCTAGGTCCCCACGCATACGTGCTGTCATAAGTTTTATTAATATTTCAGATGCAAAACTAATTTTTGACAGGAAACAACATGACTGCTGTTGTTGTTTTGTTCAGTTATAGTGACCTTGACCTCGACCCAATAGGAACTAATTGCAATCCCAAGAAAGGTCTTCCTACAAACTACCGTTGTACAAGATTTTAGTGCATTATCTTTGTCAATACGCATTTATTATTTTGTGCTATTTATCAGAAAGTTTAATTCTATTTCTAAATTAAAAATTGCATTGACATTGAATCAAATCAAATACATTCACAAACAAGGTCTCCATACAAGCTTGCTTTATCTTATTTCAATAAAGATTGGTCGTTGCAAACTAACGCTATTGACCGTAAACCACCTGATTGACGCAGCCCATCCGCGATGCCCCACTCTTGTAACCAGGGTTTAAACAAAGTTAAAACCCTTTTATGAAAATATCATCGCCAAAACTATCACGATACTCGTTAGTGTACAGGGTTCAACTGTAGAGAGAAAACAGTTTTGTCAACGCATACTTATTGTAAACTGTTGTTTAATGGTCGATCAATGAACGTAATTTGAAAAAAACTTATAATGAGTGAATTGTTGAAAAATAATGTTTCCAACATATTCAGTGCCAACGTCCAGGGTGCCCAATTGTTGTTTTGACCTATAAACAAAAATAATACATAATAAAACACACATAAATTGTATATGTTATATAAGGCGCCTGCGTGGAGGGAGCCCTTAACGCGCTAAAGAAAAGTCGAACGCAGTCCCAGTGTATAAGAAGGATACACCAGTCTCCCACTTGGTGAAGACCTGCCAGTTTTCCTCGCCCAGCTACCTCATCCGGGAACCCGCCGACATCGACGCCATCTGCAACCAGTAAGTTCCGGTTATGTAGAAAGCGTGGTAACTTAGGTATAGTAGAAAGGAAATGGAACGATATATGAAATTTATCATATACATTATCGTAAAACGGTGTGTTTATTTTTCCGTTGCGTTCTTGCAGGGTGAGCTACCCACTTATGCTGAAGCTAGAGCACGGAAACAGCGCATCGGCGCGACGCTTGTGGCGAGCGCCGAGGAGCTAAGGAAGCAACATCGCGCCACCATCGACTGCTTCCAAACGGAGGCCGACCACCCTGCGTTAGGACTGGGGTTCGGGCCGGAAACGCTCGTCATGGAGTTCTACGGGGGCACAGAGCATGACGTAGACGTGGTCATCTACGGGAACAAGCTCGTTGGGGCGTTCATTTCCGACAACGGACCCACTAACTTCCCCTCTTTCAGGGGTTGGTCCCTTTTGATTTAGTTTGGTATTGTAGCTATAAGTGTTTCATTGTATCTATAAGTGTTTCACTTTGTATTAATTTCGTTATCAAAATGACATTTCAAATGTCGTGGACTACATCGTATTAAGTTGGTTGGTATTTTCTAATTCTGTACATACAGCCTTTATATTGAGTTAGATGAACATAATGATTTATGAACATTACCTTGTGGCAACATTTGATTGATAATGTGATCATTTAGAAACTAGGATTGCGTGGGTTAACTATGTCAGAAGGACTTCTTGGTTTGATGGTGATATTTATTTAAACAGTGTAAACTCATCATAATTTGGATTTGACTATCGGAGTAGTGTAGATATAAAACCCATAATAAAACTGGGAGATGTTGCGCCATTTTCCCCGACAAGCTGAATGTCGAGGTTTATTTTGTTTTCCAATGAGTTAAGTTTGTTTTCGTAAATGAAAATATTTTAACGGCTTCATTGAAGTTTATATAAATAAGACATTCGGTATCCATAATAATATTTGTAGCGTTTAATTGACACGTGATTGTTACAAGTGCAACTGTCAGCTTCACTGTACAAGTGTGGCCGTTATTGCATTATTCGAGTACCAGATATAGCTTTGCACATGAGCATTTTTCTGAGTAAACAGGGTTTAATTCATGTGCTTAAAGTGTCGTTCCTGATAAGCCTATGCAATTTTCGCGTTTGCATTCAACCAAGTTCCTTGTTTGTTTTAGAAACTGCTGCCACTATGCCGTCATTGCTGCCGCCGGACCGCCAGGCACAGCTGATTGTGGCCGCCTTCAAGTGCTGCGTAGACATCGGTAAATTACGGCATTACCAGGATTACTCGTAAGGACTGAGCCACGTTTTGTAGACATCGGTAAATTACGGCAATAGCAGGATTACTCGTAAGGACTGAGCCCGTAGACATCGGTAAATTACGGCAATACCAGGAATACTCGTAAGGACTGAGTCCGTAGACATCGGTAAATTACGGCAATAGCAGGATTACTCGTAAGGACTGAGCCCGTAGACATCGGTAAATTACGGCAATACCAGAATACTCGTAAGGACTGAGTCCGTAGACATCGGTAAATTACGGCAATAGCAGGATTACTCGTAAGGACTGAGCCCGTAGACATCGGTAAATTACGGCAATAGCAGGATTACTCGTAAGGACTGAGCCCGTAGACATTGGTAAATTACGGCAATACCAGGATACTCGTAAGGACTGAGCCCGTAGACATCGGTAAATTACGGCAATAGCAGGATTACTCGTAAGGACTGAGCCCGTAGACATCGGTAAATTACGGCAATAGCAGGATTACTCGTAAGGACTGAGCCCGTAGACATCGGTAAATTACGTGCAATAGCAGGATTACTCGTAAGGACTGAGCCCGTAGACATCGGTAAATTACGGCAATAGCAGGAATTACTCGTAAGGACTGAGCCCGTAGACATCGGTAAATTACGGCAATACCAGGATTACTCGTAAGGACTGAGCCCGTAGACATCGGTAAATTACGGCAATACCAGGAATACTCGTAAGGACTGAGTCCGTAGACATCGGTAAATTACGGCAATAGCAGGATTACTCGTAAGGACTGAGCCCGTAGACATCGGTAAATTACGGCAATAGCAGGATTACTCGTAAGGACTGAGCCCGTAGACATCGGTAAATTACGGCAATACCAGGATTACTCGTAAGGACTGAGCCCGTAGACATCGGTAAATTACGGCAATAGCAGGATTACTGTTAGGACTGAGCCCGTAGACATGGTAAATTACGGCAATAGCAGGATTACTCGTAAGGACTGAGCCCGTAGACATCGGTAAATTACGGCAATAGCAGGATTACTCTCGTAAGGACTGAGCCCGTAGACATCGGTAAATTACGGCAATACCAGGATTACTCGTAAGGACTGAGCCCGTAGACATCGGTAAATTACGGCAATACCAGGATTACTCGTAAGGACTGAGCCCGGTAAATCGGTAAATTACGGCAATACCAGAATTACTCGTAAGGACTGAGCCCGTAGACATCGGGTAAATTACGGCAATACCAGGATTACTCGTAAGGACTGAGCCGTAGACATCGGTAAATTACGGCAATAGCAGGATTACTCGTAAGGACTGACACCGTAGACATCGGTAAATTACGGCAATAACAGGATTACTCGTAAGGACTGAGCCACGTTTTGGCAAATCAGGCTAATCAGGGTCGACCTTCTACGTACTCTGGCTTTCGTTGAGAAGACACTTAATTTAAAGCTACAATACATTAAAAGCGAAAGTGTTGTCACTGAATGCGGACTGCAACAGGATAATATTTGATGACATGCACATGTTTAAAGGTCCAGGTTTCTAAAACAGGATTCAATAAATGAATCGTCCTATGAAAGCTGTAAACCGGATTTGGCCGCATTCAAATATAAGAAAACCAAAACATCTTATCAATATAAGGTCAGATATATTAATAAGCTTGAGCTCCCTCCCCCCGCCATTTTCCCTTAAAATACGCGCGGGGCTCGCAGTTTATCTGTGAAAAAACGCCATATGTCATGTTTAAATAAATGCAACAAGAACAAGTCGAGAATACTCTGGTCGATATCTTAGTTTATCCTCTTGTTGGTTAAAAAAACAAATCTTCCCCTTTTATTGACTAATGGTAGTTTAAAACAAATATTATTTTAAAAAAGATTTGAAACGGGTCAATTGGGTTTGAAACACATAGATACACAGATTAGTGGGAATTAAAAAAAATATAGCAAGAATGTCCAATAGTATTGTGCATGGGGTTCTTTTTGTATTTTGCACACGTTGTAAGGTATGACCTTGTAGAACATTACATTCACTTGCACATTTTCGTCGAACCCACTTATTGTTCGCCCGATATATAGCGGACCAGTCAATTTCGCGACCTTCCGTCCGATCTTGTCCAGCCATTGTTAACTTACTTGCCACAAATAATCACATGTAGGGGAAACATGTAGCGCACTGTTACTAGTTTTTTTGTATACATTATTTACGTCAATTTTTATAATACTTATGTGAACATATTTTTCATGCAGTATTATTTGTATCTCAGGCCTCTCCGACGGCGTCTTCAACGTCGAAATGAAGATGACGGCCCGTGGACCAAAACTCATCGAGATCAACGGTCGGATGGCTGGTTTTTTATCTGCGCAAGTGGATCAGGCGCCTGCACGGCATCGACCCTCGCGATGTGCGCGTTCATGATCTCGTGCGACATTAAACCGTTCGTGCCAAAGTTCCAGCCGTACGAGCGCCTCATGGGAGTATTGTTACTTCCGTCTCTCCACAGCTATCTTGTAAACGACAGCCACTTCCGGGAACGTATAAAATGCCTTCAAGATAACGGCGAGGTGTTGTTCCACATGTTCCAGGAAGACAACATGGATGTGGAGGAAGACGAGATGCCGTACGGAAGCTTAGGTGTCTCTGGCACCGACCCCGACGTCTGCCGCGAAAAGTTTTTAGCTCTTTGCAATGAGTTGGGGATCGAGAGCGACACCTACAAGGTCTCAAACTTCGTCCACTATTTCCGGTATTAACCAACATTTAGTTTAGATCTCAGGAAGTGTATGTTGAGATTTAATAGGTTTATTATTATGCTTATGCTTATGTTTTTGAGATGTAGACTTTTCATAGATGAACTCAGGGATGTATAATGTACAATCGTAATCAATGCATGCAACGTTGAAAAGCAAGATACTCATATTTGTACGAGGTTATGAATCAACATAAAGAAAACTAAACATTTATAAGTGTGCATGATATTAATACGTATTTTGTTATATACAAGCATTGTATCAGAATATCAGTAGTGCCTTAAATGATAAAAAGTCGTGAATTTCATAATCATGTATTCTGGTATGAGCCTCGTCCGGGGGAAAAGTTGCTTAATCGAGTGTATACAATGCCATCCAAAATTAGCCAGTGTAATTTCCACAGGCTTATCAGGTACCACACTTTTCGCAGTAACTGGATTTCATTACAAATAGACTTCCTATGAATGGAAAATTCCATCAAAGCGGAAAGTGTCGTCCCTGATAAGCTTTGCGTGCGACCCATGCTAAATTGGGATGACACTTAACGCGCATGCACTTAGCCCAGCTTTCCCAGGCTCATATTATCTCTGACTTATGACGCAATTATGTAAATATTTACTCTATGTACTGTCTTTACTTCTCTAAGTTTAACTAGCTCAACAAAATTGTGCAGTTTTAAGTAATCCATATAAAACATTCACATTTACGTAATGATGTAATATATCTTTATATATATAGGATCTGGCACTCGTTGTCGTATCATACCATATTTTATTTAACGAGTTTAGGAATTTTGTTGGTAAGCGAGCCTTTATATTTTATAGTCGGTTCAAAAGCTCACATGAGCTTATGTTTGTATATGTTGCTGTCTTGCCGACTTTAAATAAAACTTATCTTATCTTAAACATAATTATACATCCCGAATGTTGTTTACATTTCGTGACGTCATTTCACATTGCAACGTCATTTTAGCAAAATAACAAAATGCGAAAACTAAGCCAATGAAAACGCTTAAAATGTATGTTACACATGTGTTAGATAAAACTATATGAAATGGTAATATTACTTGGGAAAAAGGGTATGGCATGTGATAAAATACATTATGTCATGCATGGTATAATATTTGTATTTTATGTACTGCAAGTAAATGCAAGTGTACTTTATAACTCAAATATATACATAATAGTTTAGCGTTCTTGTTGAAATACATGTATAGGTGCGTTATGTTCCCACTATCTTGATTGGCGTTATGATAACAATCATGGACTGATCTTGGCGATCTTATCACACGTTATCGGGTTTATCGAAGCTAAAAGTGCATCTTGTTAATCGTGTTGATCGTGGAAATTCATTGAACGCTCTCTTTGCACGATTTTGTGTCCAATTGTACAACAGTGGTTATGTAGCATTCACAAAAGTGAATCAAAGCGCGGAAGGTACTGAAGTTGTTCGCTATTGCATAATTTAAGACGCAACTCATTTCTCAAAATTAGTTTGAAATGAACACACGCCATTCAAATTTATAAAGAATTTGTCATAACGCACGGGTCGAAATTTGTGTGCACGTTTTATCATCTTATTTATTTTATAGAGATAACTTAGACAAAATAACAACAACATGGTCCTTTTTTGACGTTCTGAAAGCATAGAAACTATAATAAAAATGGTAATGAGAACTGAATATAAAAACAATTTGCAATCACCATCATATTAAATTGTTGGAAAATCTCACTAAGAATATAATTTCATGATAAAAATTCCCTGTTAAATCAGATAATTGATGAACATAAATAAAAAATCAATCTGCGAGCAATACTTTTTACTCACGAATTAGGTAGTCATAAAGACAGCCCCGTTGACCTGTACTTTGTTGTTTATGCATTACTTGTTACCCTAGCAGTTCACACGGTGTCAACAACTCTGACCTTAACATAGGTATAGAGCACTAATGCGTTTTTTCGGCGTAGCTGTTTTACCCAGCTTTTCACCTTAAATGACTTAACATCACGTCAGCAGACACGCGTGAATATTTTCAAATATTTCATAGGCTGATTCGAGATAAAACCTCTGAATTTTGGCTATATCACCAGGCCCGTACCCAGGCACTGGGCCCAGGGGCCCGGGGCCCTCAGCTTGCTGTCGAGTTATGATTTTTTAATGGGCCTATTGCAATTTTTTCTCGCATGAAAGGGCCCACAGTACACTTCCCCCGCAATACAAATGCGCAGATGTGATTTATTGCCCCTGATACACAAGGGGATTAGCGCTAATTTACTCGCCTGTAGAGTTGAGCCCCTAGGTTATGTTTTCTTATCACCTTGTACACACATCCCCGATCTGTCAATTACCCGTTGTGCTCAATGCTTCATCTATCGATGGTTGGTGTAACATATCTTTTGATTGGCCAAGGAAAGAGAAACAGCGAATGGATGGAATCCGAACTGACACAGAAGGTCGTAGGTCTGAGAATGACTGACGTGAATAATTGTGAAAACAATTCAAACCTCCTCTAGAGTCATACTTTATGATACATTTCTGTGAAAACTGTGTTGTAAATGATAAACATTTAATTATGAATTTTCTTTATAACTTAAGAGGATGTTTGAATTCAAAGAGAAAATACTATTAGGTTATATGTCAGTTACTGACATATGACCATAATAGTAGTTTTTTCTTTGAAATCAAACCTCCTCTAGAGTCATACTTTATGTTTCAATTCTTAATAAAGTTTTTCGGATTTTCAAAGGTTGCTTTGCCTTGTTTATAAAGCATCATACATAATCGAAATCTAAAGCTTTATACATGATTGTGTTAGTTTCACACCAATGGTTAAAGCTTTAGATTTCAGAAAGGTACTAATTTACTTGTTATAAATGTATAGCACAAAATAAGTTTTTATACGCATAAAAATTCACCTTGAACAGTGCCTAATAAAAAATATATTCAGGAGGGGCAACCCCTCCGCACCCTCCCCGTTCGGGACCTCCAGTCAAAATTTCCTGGGTACGGCCCTGATCACTGTGGCTGTGCTCAGTTCAAGGGATTTAGCAATGTTCAGTGTAAGGAATTCCGGGCTACTCTCTGTATGTTCAAACGACACAAATTGTGGCCCAGTTACAATTACGCGTTAAAACCCATCTGGAAGAATTTCAGGGTCAGTACTCGTTCACTAAATCGTCATGGGATTATATAATTTACTATCGATAAACACAGTTTTGCTTTGAAGATGAGAAAACAAACAAATAGTATAATGTCACGATAAGAGGAAAATCATTTAATTATCCAACCACAATGTTTGCCGTACTCGGTCAGCACGTCTGGACATCGGTCTTGAACGCCTTGATAGGCTGCCCTTATTTACAAATTTTCTATTTTGAATTCAATTTAATATCGAAAAGCATTGTTCTAAAATGTGCAATTTACAATTCGCAATGAGATTTTTAATGACCCTCGTCTTGCGAAAATGGGTCTTATTTCATATGCGCCCATCATATATATAGCCCACTCCGCCTGCGCATCTCTCAGTCTGGTCAGTAGATATATAATGAGACCATAACACATTGAGTGATTTTATAGCGAAAAGCATCGCCTGTGACCAGTCTGCACAAATGCATATGTTGCTTTGAAAGTGTGATTAAAATGTGTCGAAAGAAAACTGCGTTTAAATCAAATATTAACATACGATATTTTTCAATAGTGAAGAAATATACTAATAATAAGGCATGTTAGGACACATATGATGTGCACTCCTGTAGTATAATTTTTATCTATTTACACTAATTTGTTGTTTGACAATGATAACACACGGTGAATATGCGACTTACAAGTGAAAAAAAAACAACACAATTGTTAAACTTTTGTTTTCAATTTATTTATTTAGAAACGTTAATTGCAACCTTTTTTCAACCTCAGAATTTACGCCTACTACCTTTGTAAAAGATATTTCTTGTTATATTTAGTTGTTTTTATCTCACCTGAGCACAACGTGCTCATGGTGAGCTTTTGTGATCGCCTTTTGTCCGTCGTCCGTCGTGCGCCGTCAACATTTGCCTTGCAAACTCTGTAGAGGCCACATTTATTTTCTAATCTTCATGAAATTTGGTCAGAAGATTGGTCTCAATGATATCTTAATTGAGTTCGAAAATGGTTACGTTTGCTTGCAAAACATGGCTGCCAAGGGGCGGGGCATTTTTCATAATATGGCTATATATGACTACAGTAAACGCTTGTTAACACTCTAGAGGCCACATTTATTGTCTGACCTTCATGAAACTTGGTCAGAAGATTCATCCCAATAATATCATGGACGAGGTCGAAAATGATGCTGGTTGATTGAAAAACATGGCCGCCACGGGGGCGGGGCTTTTCTCCTAATATGGCTATAGTGAAACCTTGCTAACACTCTAGAGGCCACATTTATTTTCCAATCTTCATGACACTTGGTCAGAAGATTTTTCCCAATGATATCTTATATGAGTTTAAAAATGGTAACATTTGCTTGAAAAACATGACTGCCAAGGGGCGGGGCATTTTTCCTTATATGGCTTTTTATGGCTATTGTAAAATCTTGTTAAAACTCTAGAGGCCACATTAATTGTCCAATCTTCATGAAACTTGGTCACAAGATTCACCCCTATAATATCTTGAAAGAGTTGGAAAATGATGCCAGTTGGTTGAAAAACATGACCGCCAGGGGGAGGGGCATTTTTCCTTCTATAACCATAGTAAAACCTTGTTAACGCTCGAGAGGCCACATTTTTTTTATTTTCCAATCTTCATAAAACTTGGTCAGAAGATTTGTCCCAATGATATCTTGGATGAGGTGGAAATGGTAACCTTTGCTTGAAACACATGGCTGCCAAGGGGCGGGGCATTTTTCCTTGTATGGCTATATATGGCTGTAGTAAAATCTTGTTAACACTCTAGAGGCCACATTTATTGTCCAGTCCAATCTTCATGAAACTTGGTCAGAAGATTCATCTCAACAATATCTTGGACGAGTTCGAAAACGATACCGGCTTGTTGAAAAACATGGCCGCCAAGAGGCGGGGCATTTTTCCTGTTATGGCTATAGTAAATCCTTGTAAGCACTCTAGAGGCCATATTTATATTCCGATCTTCATGAAACTTGGTCAGAATATTTGTTCCAATGATATCTTGGATGAGATCGAAATGGTTTTGGTTTCTTTAAAAACATGACTACCAGGGGGCGGGGCATTTTTCCTTATAAGGCTATATATGGCTTTTGTAAAACTTTGTTAACACTCTAGGAGCCACATTTATTGTCCAATCTTCAGGAAATATGTTCAGAAGATTTGTGTTATTGATATCTTGGATGAGATCGAAAATGGTTACGTTTGCTTGAAAAAACTTGGCTGCCAAGGGGGGGGGGGCATTTTTCCTTATATGGCTATATATGGCTGTAGTTAAATCTTGTTAACACTCTAGAGGCCACATTTATAGTCCTATCTTCATGAAACTCGGTCAGAAGATTTTACCCAATAATATATTGCACGAGTCTATATATGATGTTGGTTGGTTGAAAAACATGGCCATCACGGGGGCGGGGCATTTCTCCTGATATTACTATAGTAAAACCTTGTTAACACTCTTGAGGTCACATTTATTTTCCGATCATCATGAAACTTGGTCATATAATTTGTCCCAATGATATCTTGGATGAGTTTGGAAATGGTTTTGGTTGCTTTAAACACATGACCACCAGGGGCGGGGCATTTTCATTATATGGCTATACATGTATATGGCTCTAGTAAACCCTTGTTAACACCATAGAGGCCACATTTATTGTCAAATCTTCATGAAATTTGGTCAGAAGATTGGTCTCAATGATATCGTTTGCTTGAAAACCATGGCTTTCAAGGAGCGGGGCATTTTTTCTTATATGGCTATAGTAAAATCTTGTTAACACTCTAGAGGCCACATTAATTGTCCAATCTTCATGACACTTGGTCAGAAGATTCATCCCGATAATATCTTGGAAGAGTTCATAAATGATGCCTTGTGATAGAAAACAAAGCTGCTAGGGGGCGTGGCAGTTTTTCTTATATGGCTGTAGTAAAACCTTGTTAACACTCTAGAGGTCACATTTATTGTCCAATCTTCATGAAACTTGGTCAGAATATTTGTCCCAATAATATCTTGTTATCTCAGATGAGCGACTTTGGGCCTCTCAGGCCCTCTTGTTTAATATTCGGTTTAAGCGATTATAAAGCATTTTTGAGGTTTTCTATAGTATACCTGTAGTAATTTGTGAACTCATGTTCAACTTTTTATGCTCCCCCAAAATTTATTTATTTAATTTTATTTATTTATTTTATTAATTTAAATTTATTTTATTTATCTGTCCGTCCGTGTGTCCGTCCGTGCACAATTTTTATCCGGGCTATTTCTCAGCAACTAATGACCGGAATTCAATTAAACTTTATGGGAAGCTTCACTACAAAGAGGAGATGAGCATAGTATCAGCGGGTTCTGGTCGGATTATTTTTCACAGAGTTATGGCCCTTTGAAATTTTCTATAAAAAAATTATTGTCCCCCAACTACTGTGCCCTCCAGACGTTTCCTTTTATCTAAATATATAGTGCAATATTGTGACAAAAACAACTTTGGAGAGCATCACCCGTCTCCGATGGTTTCTTGTTATAAATTGAATACCGTGACTATAAACAATCTTAACCTTCTGCGATTGCGTTGTTAGCATCCGTAAATACAAAAGATCGCCGCTATCTGCTGAGAACAAATGAGCGTTTCCTAGAAATATAAAATTTAACCCCGCTGTAGAATCATGAACGAGATCCCGAAACAGATAATTTTTGTTATAAAAATTGTTAGCTCACCTGTCACAAAGTGACATGGTGAGCTTATGTGACCGTGTGATGTCCGGCGTCCGTTGTAAGTGCGTGTGTGCGTGTGTCGTCAACAATTTGTTTGTGTAGACAGTAGATGTCACAGTTTTCATCCAATCTTTATGAAATTTGGTCAGAATGTTTATCTTGATGAAATCTGGGTTGAAATTGTATTTGGGTCATCTGGGGTCAAAAACTAGGTTACTAGGTCAAATAATAGAAAAACCTTGTGTAGACAATAGAGGTCACAGTTTTCATCCAATCTTTATGAAATTTTGTCAGAATGTTTATCTTGATGAAATCTGGGTTAGGATTGTATTTGGGTCATCTGGGATAAAACAATAGGTCACTTGGTCAAATAATAGAAAAACCTTGTGTAGACAATAGAGGTCACAGTTTTCATCCAATCTTTATGAAATTTTGTCAGAATGTTTATCTTGATGAAATCTGGATTGGGATTGTATTTGGGTCATCTGGGGTCAAAAACTTGGTCACTTGGTCAAATAATAGAAAAACCTTGTGTACACAATATAGGTCACAGTTTTCATCCAATCTTTAAGAAAATTAGTCAGAATGTTTATCTTGATGAAATCTGGGTTGGGATTGTATTTGGGTCATCTGGGTCACAAACTATGTCACTAGGTCAAATCATAGAAAAACCTTGTGTAGACAATAGAGGTCTTAGTTTTCATCCAATCTTTATGAAATTTGGTCAGAATGTTTGCCTTGATGAAATATGGGTTGGGATTGTATTTGGGTCATCTTGGGTCAAAAACTAGTTCACTAGGTCAAATCATAGAAAAACATTGTGTAGACAATAGAGGTCATAGTTTTCATCTGATCGTAATGAAATATGGTCAGGATGTTTATCTTGATAATATCAGTTTTTGGATGGTATATGGGTCATCTGGGGTCAAAAATAAGTTCAACGTGCCAATTCTAGTATAACCTGGTGTAGATGAAAGAGGTAACAGTTTTCATCACGTCTTAATGAAATTTTGTCAAAATGTATTATTAAATTAATAAAATCTGGCTTGGGATTGTATATGGGTCTGATAGAATTTAAGTTGATGTAGCAAAGTTAGTCAGATGAGCGATTCAGGGCCATCATGGCCCTCTTGTTTTTTATATTCGGTTTAAGCGATTATGAAGCATTTTTGTTGTTGTCTATTGTATCCCTGAAGTTATTGTTGAACTCATGTTCAACGTTTTATAAATTTAGAATATAAACAAGCGTAACCTTCTACTATTGCGTTGTTTTCCCGAATCTATTAATATACCAAGATTATGAATGACCTGTACTACGTCATTAAGACGCAGCAGTGGACTATTTTTATCATTCATAAATAATTTCTTCAGCGACACGTATAATACAAACATTGTTTATTGATTCTTTTCTATATAAATTCCGTTCAAAAATATTCAATTTAACACGATATTCACAAATTGTTTCCATTTGTGAATGAATATAGTCGGAGAACTCAAACCTCTTGCATAAATTATACAACTATTTATCGCGCGGATACGGCAAGTGTGGCGGGTAGTAGGCTTTCCGTAGATAAGTCGAACTGACTTGAAATTTTCAGTAACAACATTCCGAAAACATGTAATCCCAAAGCGAACTTCTAAAAATTGGCGAAGCTCTAAGCAGCAAATATGTGTAGTGCATCTAAACTCGCATACTTATGCAAAACTTTGATAAACATTAAACAGCGTAACAACTGAAATCCAAGCGCTGTTGGCGCTGAAGGTCTGGGGCTAGATTTAGTTTAACGTAAAATGCATTTAGGATGTTTTGTCCGAATTTCTCCCTTAGTCCGAATTTATGCGGGTTGACCCTAGCGGTTGAGTGCAGAAGTTCAGAGACTGTAAGAAAAGACAATATTTGTGTATAAAACTACAGTGTACATAGACTGTGGAGGACAACACGATACTGGTTGTGGGAACGATAACCTTGTGTTCAACTCTACAGATCTGGTAGGGGTTCGCCTACATAGGCGGTGAAGATATACAACAACAAAAACATGGCCGCACAAAAACTGTTATTGTTGGCGTCAAATAAATCACTTTCAATAGCCTAAAATAGCGTTTTATAACATACTTAACAGATCAGGAAAACACTCATACTTCCTTTGTAATGTGTATACAAAAGAAAATCCACTTAAGCCCAAGTCTGACTATTGCCGATAGAGCCCCTGTCCATCCCGGTTTTCTAAAGCCGGTCGACCGGCGAGGACCGGGATGATTCGTGGAATTTTTTAACGCAGTCGCACTATTTCCAGGTGCCGCCCCGGTTGAAGCCGGTCAACAGCCAGGCAGAGTCCCGGTCAACCCGGACTGGCTACGGTTTATCCCGGTGATGCCCCGGCAGAGCCCCGGTTGTCGCCGGTAAAGCCCCGGTGAAAGCCGGCAGCATCGCGTCATAGCCCCGGTCGTCGCCTGTAGTGCCCCGGTTGAGCCCCGGGGAAAACCGACAGCGTCCCGGCAGAGCCCCTGTATACCGTAACACCGCCGGCACTCACCGGCGCTATACCGGCAACAGACACTGGCAGAGTTACGGCAACGACCCGGTTTCACCCCGGTCGACGCCGGTAATACCCGGGCGGAGCCCGGGAGAATGCCGGTGGCGTCCCAGCAGAACGCCGGTTAACTTATGTACCGTAGCTATACCAGGGCTCTAACGGCATTCACCGGGGCGTTGTCGTAGCTCTGCCGGAGTCTTTATGGGACCCGGTGGAGCTACGGTGCCGTCCCGGTTGTTCCCGGTGCCGTCCCGGTGTTTCCCGGTGCCGCGCCAGTCGTTGCCGGTCCTGCCCGGTGACTCCCGGTTCATTCCGGAGGTATTAAACATTTCAATAATTTCCCGGTGGAGCCCCTGTTTTTCCCCGGTTCATCCCGGTCGTCCCCGGTGGAGCCCCGGCTCATCCTGGTAGAGCCCCGGTTTATCCTGGTAGATCCCGGATCACGCACCGGGGCTCCGCCGGCATCATAGTGAGACTGGGCCTTTACCCTGATAAAGAATGATGTTCGTTGTCTCACGTAGAACTTTGTGTGCTCTATCTGCACAGTGAAATATCATATCCGGGAATTTTGTATATTTCCGAAAATTATCATGAATATTTGTTGTTGCTTTTTTCATTTTCTGTTTTCTTGAATGTCTCGTAAACGCAAAATAAAATAGCAATATCTTAAAATATGTTTATAAATACCAAATATAATTTCTTCAAAAAATGTATGCAAAAAAAGGTATTCTTACTGTCTCCGTAGACACTCGTATCTTTTCGGCCTAGACCGTCAAGTGAGGAACTTATTATCGCATGAATATGCAAACAATAAAAACTATGTCGTAGCCAATGCTTAGCAATTTTGCTTCAATAATATGTTTTTACAACTTTTATGACACAGTCATGTTATATAGTGATGTTCTGTATTTACAAGGCGGATACTTGAGATCTGCGAAGAACTTCTTTTATTGCGCATGAATTAAGGGGTAAATCGGAGTTTTGGGATTTTGGTTTTTGGCAGCCAGCCAATTCTGACTGGCTCAGAAATTTGTATCATTATTATGGCACTGGTGCTACGCTCAAGGCCAAAAACTGGTTTTGACAGTTCCTGACCATTCTATATTATCATGGATGTTTGAGTTGTCTAAGTGTGGGGTCTATGCCGAGAATTCAACGTCTCAGACACATTTCAGTGCCTCTCAATAAGATAAATTTGATGTAAAAAATATACCAGAACATTTCTATGTACCGACGATATTGTTCAATTATTACATGACAAAGTACTATGTTTGAAACAGAGTCATAGACTTCAACGTCATGCTAATGGTGCTTATAATTAGTATCTGTAAAATTTTAAAACAAGAAATGTATGATAAGTTAAATTATAAAACAGTACAGCATGGTAGTAATAATACAAAGAGAACGGTTGCTAAACCATGGCGAAATAACACACTGGCTGACCTATGGAATTCCCTTTGTATAGCTAAAAAGAATTGGTTAAAGTGCACCAAAATGACTGTAAAGAAACAGTTGAAACTGACTTTCATTACAGCTAGGAAAAACTTTGACCGTGAGGTTCAGAAAAGTAAAAGAGCCTACTGGGTGTCGTTTCAAAAAGAATTGCTTCAAGATTGTGAAATAAATGAAAGTATTGTGTGAAGATTGCTCAATATATAATGATGTTAACACTGTTCTTAATAAGTGGAAAGAAGATCTAAGTAGTTTATGTTTAAATAGGCAAGTGACTACCCAATCAATGGACATACTAGAAAATTTAGTTAATGGAAATGGTCATGACTTCTCTACATGTATTCTGAATAAGAATATTACTATATTAGAAGATCAAAAAGCCTTACAAAAAGCAAAATTAGGAAAAGCTTGTGGTGTAGATACTATTCCAGTCGATAGTTTGAAAAATAATAATTGTGTATCGTTTTTGCATATCTTGTATAATGTTTACTTCGACACAGGAATTGTTCCAACTGAGTGGGGGTAAAATCATTTAAAGTCCCATCCCCAAATCTGTTACATCTAATCCATGTGACCCTTTATCATATAGAGGCATTGCTGTGTCAAGTTTTATGTACAAAATTAATTACAATCTTTTAAATGATAGATTGTCTGTTTGGGCTGAAGACAATACTATTTAGAAGACGAACAAAATATATTTAGGAAAGGAAGAAGTACTGTTGATCATATTTCATACCTTACTAATATTATCGAAACTCGAAAGAAACAGAAAAAGTCGACTTTTGTGCTTTTATTAATTTTAAGTAGGCGTATGATTTTATTAGTAGAAATATTTTATGGAGTAAATAAATCAACCCTAGTATTGGGATTGGTGGGAAAATATTACTGCATTAAAGTCATTGTACACAAATGTATCCTCAAGTGTGAGAATGAATGGTTATTATACTGAATGGTTTGATGTACAGTGTGTCCTTCGACAAGGGTGTTCCCTGTCACCTTTTATTGCTAATATGTTTGTGAATGAGTTACAGTGACTCGAAATAGTAAAATGGTTTCCGGATGACAACTCAAGAATGCTTACTCCTAGGATCATGAAACTTCATAGGTACATTGATCATAACTGGCAGATGACTCCTATTAATTTTCAGGTCACAAGGTTAAAGGTCAATGCCACAGTGACAAAAACGTATTCACACAACGGCTGCCACTATAACTGACAGCCCATATGGGGGGCATGCATGTTTTACAAACAGCCCTTGTTTCTTAATTCCTTTTGTAACATGTTTTAAACTATCATATTTGTATATATTATGCATTTATCTATTAATACATACTAAAAAAGTGTTGTTTGTTCAACATTTGGATGAATGAGAGTGAATTTTGTAAATAAATGGTTCACACAAAAATGGAGGAAAAAAATTTGGGGGGTTCAAAACTGAAAATGTCAACAACAAAATTATTGTACGGTGAATTGTATTTAAACTTCAATAATCAATTCAGAATACCGCAATACTTAGAAATATGCGAAGAAAGAAGAGAAAATCAACATGTCAACCCCCTCAATCTGCGCAGAAAGAGTTAACTTTTTCATACAATTTTCTTTTCTTTCATTTTAATGAATGCCGTTAGAGTCCCGGTATAGCTACGGTACATCAGAAAACCGGCGCTCTGCCGGAATGCCACCGGCATTCACCGGCGACAACCGGGGTGAAACCGGGGTGTTGTCGTAGCTCTGCATGGTTCTGATGCCGGTATAGACACGGTGAGTGCCGGCGGTGTAACGGTATACCGGGGCTCTGCCGGGACCCTGCCGGCTTTCACCGGGGCACTACCGGCGACAAACAGGGCTATGCCCTGACGCTGCCGGCTTTCATCGGGGCTCTACCGGCGACAACCGGGGCTTGACCGGGATAAACCATAGCCTGTCCGGGTTGACCGGGACTCTGCCGGGCTGTTGACCGGCTTCAAACGGGGCGGCACCGGGAAAAAGTGTGACTGCGTTAAAAAATGTCTACGCTACGAATCATCCCGGTCCTCGCCGGTCGACTGGCGTTAGCAAACCGGGATGGACCGGGGCTCTACCAGCAAAAGTTAGACTTGGGCTTCAGTGGATTTTCTTTTGTATACACATTACAAAGGAAGTATGAGTGTTTTCCTGATCTGTTCATTATGTAATAGAAAACTAACCTTGACCTTTGACCCTGAAAATCAAATGGGGTCATCTGCCAATCATTATCAATGTACATATGAAGTTTCATGATTCTAGGCCTAAGCATTCTTGAGTTATCGTCTGGAAACCATTTTACTGTTTCGAGTTACTGTGACCTTTACCTTTGACCTAGTGACCTGAAAATCAATAGGGATCATCTGCAAGTCATGATTAATGTTCCTATGAAGTTTCATGATCCTAGGCCTAAGCGTTCTTGAGTTATCATCCGGAAACCATTTTACTGTTTCGAGTCACTGTGACCTTGACCTTTGTCCTAGTGACCTAAAAATCAATAGGACACATCTGCCAGTCATGATCAATGTACCTTTGACGTTTCATGATCTTAAGCGTAAGCATTATAGAGTTATCATCCTGAAACCATTTTACTGTTCAAGTCACTGTGACCTTGACCTTTGACCTAGTAACCTGAAAATCAATAGGGGTCATCTGCCAGTCATGATCAATGTTCCTATGAAGTTTCATGATCCTAGGCCTAAACATTTTTTAGTTATCATCCGTACACCATTTTACTATTTCGAGTCACTGTGACCTTGACCTTTGACCTGGTGACTTGAACATCAATAGGGGTCATCTGCCAGTCATGATCAATGTACCTATGAAGTTTCATGAAGCCTTAGCGTTCTTGAGTTATCATCCGGAAACCATCTGGTGGACGAACCGACCGACGGACCGACCGACATGTACAAAACAATATACCACCTCTTCTTCGAAGGGGGGCATAAATATTAACAAAAAAGTGATGTCATCATCATTCGAAAACGAGAAAAATTGCAATCTCTAGTCACGAGTCTTTTTTTAAATAAATTGTCAAACAACAGCTGTCACCATAGAATGACATATGCCCCCTATAAACGATTTGATAGAAGTTATAGCATTTTTCGAAACCTAAACGCAGATTTCGAAACTTAAACGTGGACCCTAAGTTCAAGGTCACAGGGGTCAACATGTTTGTGCGTATGGAAATGCCTTGTCCATATAAACATGCATACCAAATATGAAGGTTTTATCTCAAGGGACATAGAAGTTATGAGCATTTTTCGAAACCTAAACGCAGATTTTGAAGCCTGAACGCAGACTCTAAGTTCAAGGTCAATGTCACAGCGGTCAAAATTTCTGTGCGTATGTAAAGGCCATGTCCATATACACAGGCATACCAAATATGAAGACTTTATCTCGAGGGACATAGAAGTTATGAGCATTTTTCGAAACCTAAACGCAAAGTGTGACGGAAAGACGGACAGACGGACAGTCCGATCACTATATGCCCCCTTTTCTTCGAAATGGGGCATAAAAAACATTGCAAAAGGAAATTACAATCTTCGAACATAGAAATCATCTACAATGTATGCTTATATGAAAAATAAAGAAAACAAGAGCTGTCAGAGGACAGCGCGCTCGACTTTTCGAGTGCTTGACAGTATAACATAAGCCATCATGGGGGTAATTGTTCAAATTATTCAATAAGGTTAAGGTAATAGTTCAGGTATATTTTCAACAATCTATTGAACATTTGTAAAGACATAAAACAAACTAATAAGATTTTCAAGTTTGATGGTAATAGCTTGGGTGGGGTGTTTGGATGGTCCTTCAAAAAAAAGTAAATAAATATTAATTATTTTTTTTAACCATGTTTCAAAGAAAAAAATATTTTTGGGTTGGGTAGAGGGGGGGGGGGGGTGTTGAGCGGGGTTATAATGTGGGGTGTGGTCATTTATTAGACAATCTTTCAAAAATATAAAAGGAATATAAAAACATTGGGGTGGGGGTGCATGGATTCTGGGTTAGGGCCTTGGGTATTGTTTTGTTTGGGTGGAGTCCATTGTGGTATTCAGGTAAGTGTTGTATTGTCAAATTACGAATAAAATCTTATCATACATAAAGAAGTTATGGCAATTTAACTAAAATTTATTCTTGTGACCTTGAGAGTCATTGTCATTCAAAGGTCAAGGTTCAATTTAACTTGCCAGGAACAGTACCCTCATGGTAGTAAAAAAATAATTGAAGTTTGAAAGCAAAAGCTTTGATACTTTAGAAGTCAAGTGGATCTAAACACAAAATTTAAGAAATATTCAGTTACAAAGACAAAAAATGGCCATAATTCTTACAAAATGCTTGATACAGTTGTCTGCTCTTGTTTATAAATTGGCGTCATGTTGGTAAAAAAGTTTGCAAAATATGAAAACAATATGTCAAGGGATATTGAAAATATTTGAGGTGGTACGCAAACTTTAACATAGATTTATCAATAATATGCATATTCTTAATGGAAAAAAGGGCCATAATTCTTACAAAATGCTTAATACAGTTGTCTGCTCTTGTTTAAAGGTTGGGGTCATGTTGGTAAAGAAGTATGCAAAAATTTTAAGCAATATGTCAAGGCACATAGGAAATAGTTGGGGCGGTACGCAAACTTTAACATTAATAATATGCAAATTCTAAGTGAAAAAAGGGCCATAATTCATACAAATGCTTGATACAGTTGTCTGCTATTGTTTAAAGGTTGGGGTCATGTTGGTTAAGAAGTATGCAAAATATTTAAGCAATATGTCAAGACACATAGGAAATATTTGGGGTGTTACGCACACTTTAACATTTGCACGCTCACACTCACGCTGACGCCGGGGTGAGTAGGATAGCTCCACTGTATATATTTCATATATAATAGGCTTTATAATAATAAGCTAGAAATGGGGGTCACCAGTGAAATCGAAAAGTTCCCGCTTTACAATCAATGTTACCCCCCTTTTTCAGAAACGCCATACTGAATTTGAGATTTTTATATGTGAGCATAAAGATGAGCTAAATGTTCAAAAATTATTATAAATAGATAAAAAAAGGAAAAGCCTATCATAAACTCATAAACATATAAACATAGATACATCTCATATATCATGTGTGAGATGGAACCTACTCAGTGCAGTAAGATTTGCTTACCTAGTTTGAAATCGCACGTGAAATGCGTTCTACTATTGATAAGACTTGAAAATGTTACAGGGAAATAAGACCATTAATAATAAAGTAACAAGGCACATTTAATCATTCAATCAAACACGTTTAAAGGAAAATAGATTTATCAATTTATCAATGACTGGTGATACTAGTGATATTAAACATTAAACTTATTATGACAAACAAAACAAAAACATGATTGTCATGGTAGTTCTTTGAAGAACTTCGACAGGCTGGAATAAGTGTCTCCAAAAGACGCTTGGCATTGGTGACCCTGGGCTGACCGTCAGAGTTATTCATTATAAAAATGTTCTTGAGACCATCGCGTTCAAAGATTATTTTAAGATGCATAATGTTTAGTCCAGAGCCAGCTATAATAGTTATGTTGTTGCAGCATTGAACACATGACTGTAAACAAGAACACTCAGTGACTGCAAGTTCCTAGCTTTTTTTACGGGTTGAATTTGAGTCCATAATCTGTCTGGTTTCATTTCCTCCTGCACAGGTAATCAGCATACAATGTATCACTGAAAAGATAACACCATTGTTCCGTTGAAGTTGATATTCGACTAGTACATGTAGTTATATTCAGGCAGGTTCATAAGAACTTCAATAAGTTTCAGTCGAACAAAATTATGCATAATTGCAAATTGTGTATGAATAATTTTAACCATCTTTATTTATTAAAATAAAAATATTTAGTCTTTTCTTATTAATTTGCCTTCAATAAGCCTTCTCAAAGTTGTTTAGTATAAATTGACAACATTTTCTTCATGTTATTTAACAAAATAATCATATACAGATGTCAAATACACAAGCACTTGTATAGGAGTAAGAACTGACATTAGTGTTTCATGAGAAGTGTGACATAATCCATTATGATATGCGTCATCGTTTGTATTTATTCAGACATTCACGACATAGCATGTCATTACTAGTATTTTATATGATACACCCTTTAAAACTGGATTTATAAGTAAGTGTAAGCACAACATATATACATTCTTCATCAAAATGTTAATACTAAATACAGTATTATCCCTACTGGATATGAAACTGACTATTAACGTTACATTTTATTTATTACTTAAAACATTGGTTCTACATTAATAATCACATAAATCAGTGAAATACCTACTTCGTTTCCATTTTATAAGCCTGTCTGCTATAAAGGAGATAGTTGAAACTTGATGAATGTACGTCCTTCCCGCAAGTATTTCCATTTTCTTTAAGTTCAATTGATCATTGAAACATACAGTGTTGACAAAAAGTAATTAACCGTTCCTGGACCACCAATGTTGTTGATCATTGCTGAAAAGATAATAAATATGCAGCATTTTAATTTGAATAACCATAATACATAATTTTGGTGATCAAACAAGTAGCAGTCATTGGCATAGCATTTTCTGAATAGTAATTTTAGTATTTGGACATAACATACTTTTTTGTTGTTTATTTGAGGAAAACATCATTACTTGGTCATAATATTCAAATATGCTGTCCTTGATTTCCATGCATTTACAACACAACTTTTTCCTTACATGGCATATTTTCTTTTTCAAAATGAAAGCAAATATTAGCCTGATTACTAGTATGTGGTAAAAATCACTGACAGGGTGCACGTTTCCTACAAAATCTATTTTACTCCAATTATGAATAATGAAACTGTTATACTTGAAAAAAAAATATTGCATAATCCATGTACCTTCCTTTTCCAAGCGTTATGTTGATAGCAAAACAAGGCATTCCTTTCTTGAAAAGTTGAAGACTCTTCTTTACGTGATGGGTTTTGCCGTACGATAACCCGTTCACATGGCTACAGTCATCACACAAGCATAAATCCACTTTATCCCCTTTTACTGCTCACCAACAATATTAAATTTTGTAAGTGACTCGGGTTCTAAACGTTATTCTTCACAGTGGTCAAAATTTTCAAGCGTTCGACATTCGTATTTCTAGGAATCGTTTTCTTCATAAATATCAACACTGCCATGCATTAGTTGACGTTTATCATTAACTCCAGTCACATTTATATCAACAATAAAAACACTTTTATTAATCTTTCGCTTTCGTTATAGCAAATTGCTTTTTCTTTAAACGACCCAATCTGTCAGGTACAATGTCGGCCATATTTGTTGTCATTGTATTTAGCGGATCCTACATTTCATAGCGTATTTATAGTATATTCGTAGTTTTCCGCACATTCCCGGATAACGTACGGAGTGACGGATATGTACGAAAGAAGGCGATATTGCACGAAGTTCATTAGAGTGCTAATACCTTTAAAAATGTGTCAGAGTAAATCTTCTAACTGTCTCCGTAGACACTCGTATGTTTTCGGCCTAAACCGTCAAGTGATGAACTTATTCTCGCATGAATATGCAAACAATAATAAAAACTATGTCGTACCCAATGCTTAGCAATTTTGCTTAAATCATATATTTTTACACGTTTTATGACACTGTCATGTTATATAGTGATGTTCTGTATTTACAATGCGGGTTATTGAGAACTTCTTTGCAGGGACCTATTTGTTTGTATAGGTCCCTCTTCTTTGATTGCGCATGAATGACCGCCAAGTGGTAAATCGGACTTATAGCAATTCATTCATTCGTGGTTGTTTTTTGGCAGCCAGCCAATTCTGACTGTCTCAGAAATTTGTATCATTACTATGGCCTAAGGGCTTCTTCGCCCCAGGCCAAAAACTGAAGAAATGTGCTTCAATAAAAAGTGCTTTGATATATTTTTCGGACGAAATGGGATGCTGTTTTGCTAGGAATGGAGACACAATTTTAACGTACGCGCTACACATGCGAAGTGACCTATACGATTTATTTATAAATTTCCGAACAATATTTACAGGATTGTGTGTGAGTTAAACGATTCGGCTTCGATATATTGTGTTCACTAATACACAATCATTACATTTATTTACTGCGACATTAAGATAAGACGAATTTTAAGATAAGACGAATTTGATTGAAACACGATAGCTAAATGTCAAAAATAAATAAAACCCCACAATTGGGTATTGAACTTTAATCAACACGTTACGACTTTAGGATCTCAACAGAAACACATGTTTCGATAATTCCTATTCATTCTATTGACTGCAATATAGTGTTATAGAAATGGTAAGAATATAACATCAGACGTAGTCACATTAGCTGCGTCGTGCAAACTTGAGTCTTATGTCATATACGCCCAGCGTAGCTCCACAACAGTCTGGTAAGGAGCTACCAAGCCCGCTCATAAGACCAAGAAACATTGCGTGCGCCTGAAAAAACTGCGCGGATGCGCAAGTTAAGATGGTGCTATGATGGCCGTATATGACATATCTACAGCCGCCAATGTAAAACCAAATTCACTGTTGTAAAATTTTCATCACGATGTGTTAAATTCTTAATGTTATTTGTAATAATTGGAAATTGAGATACACACATAAACAAGTATAACAATTATTTTCAAACACTGTCCGTATCTTAAAACAAAAATAATTAAACTGTGTCAAATATTGTCAAGTGTCTGAGTTAAAAGACATTTTTTCCAAAACGAAAGCATTTGCCGGAAGCATGCGACAACCGCACTTTGCCATGACCATGTTCTTTCAATTGTTTGCCTTTGCAACTGGTACGTTTCGCAATCGATTTGCTGCGATATGCGCCCAAGTCAGTGAATCAGTGCAAGTTAAGTAGTATTTTTAAAAGAATAATGAAGGTCTCGAGCCTATTAACAATAAGTTGATTTTACTTTCGCTGTTATTATTTTGTTCCTCTCATATTTTGCCATCTGTTCTTTTACATTCCTGCTCGTTTATGCAAAAGTAACTATCCACTTAAAGTAATTGAATTAAACCAAGTACTTCCCCTTTCCTCCTGGCAGTGTCATGATGTCCTCACTTCCCCTTTCCTCCAGGCATTATAATGATGTCCGCTTTTAGTTTCAATCCATTATGAGATTACAAATACACTGAATCGTATCCTTCATTTTCAAAACTAAATTTCATAAAACTATGTGGACTTGAATTTTTAATCTGAGTAATGGCTGGAGTGAACGATTCGAACTTTATCTTGATGGAGTACAATAAGCAGAAAACGATAGAGAATATTCCCGTGATCGTGCTTATCCTTAGTGTGTGCTACATTGGAGCCTTATGTAACGCTGTATCGTTTAACTTTTACCGAATGTCCAGAAAGATGAGAACGTCTAATTTTCTCTTGGCATCGCTGTCGTTTGTGGATTGTTTTGCGTGCTTGTGTTTGTCTCTTAACACAGTTACCTTATTTAAAACGGCAACATTCGAATCCGAATACCTTTGCAAGCTGATAAGCTTCACGGGAAATGCTTCAGTAGCCGCTTCAGTCCTACTTGTTTTTCTTATCTGTGTGGATAGGTTGTTCACAATTTGTCTTAACGCTACTAAATTGAAATTAACACTGACATGGGCAAAGTTTTTAAATGTCGGATGTTATATTGTTGGAATGTTAAATGCTATACCGGACTACTTTCTCACGGATACGGTCGATTTCGATGTGATTATCAAGACGAATTTAACAGTGACAATAAAGCACTGCACGGATTCAAGAGATTACGAAAGCATAAGGAAAAGTAACAGTTGTATGAAAATGTCTTTATATGTAGCTATCACGCTTTGTCTTATTGTCATGTATTCCTTAATAGCCAGAAAAGTCAATATTTCTGCTCGTCGGAGAGACGTTTCATTGCAAAGAACACCAAGAAACTTGCATAATTGTACTGTTGCCGAAAACGACTTTGATCGACAAACAGCGTGTGACGTTCCCACCGAAAGTAATGAGATAGATTCATCTATTGCTGAACATGATTCTGCAAAGTCAACTGATAATCCCCGGATACAAAAAAGCAGAAGGTCTACAAGCTCTACGCTTGGCAAAAGAATCACATTTATGACTTTTCTGATGACAGTTGTATCCATTGTGAGCTTGACACCGTATTGCGTGATCAAATTTTCACTATCTGTAAAGAAATATGATTTTTCACTTGGGTTGAATTTGTTGTACCACACGTATATATTTAACAATTTCGCAAATCCGTTCATAATTGGATACTGTAACACTAAGTTTCGAGCATATGGTAAAGGTCTTTTTTTTCGCATGTGTATGAAAAAGTTTGAGCATTGACGTATTGTCTACTTCTTGGGAACTGCATAATTAAACTTCGAACTATAGTCTCTTATTTCTTGTTGTGTGATGCGTTATTTTGATTTCGTTACTGCAAACCGTTCTTTATCAGTTTGCACCGGTCAACAAACAATATGCTACCAGATATTTGTCAAATATATGGTCATTTTATTTTTTTTAACTAAGAATTACATTTTAAAACTGTTTCCTAAATATATTGATATTATAATCAAATAGCCTTTGCATAATATACATTTTTGCCGCTGCCTTAACAGACCGATTGACCATAGATAAATGCTTAATAAAAGGCTTCCAAATTAAAAATGGCACAAAGTCACTCATCTTTGCTTGACAGAATGAAATACTATCCTAAAAACCGCGAAAGTGAACCATTTAGATTATATATTAAGATAGATTTTCTTTGGAGCTATTCCAAGCTTTAATCAGGTGAATTTTCTGTTTACCACATATTTGGTATGATATGTTCTCTGCACATATATTTGTAACTGAAGAAACAATTATTTGTATACACTGAATTGTATCTCGCTTTAATCCATATTTCATTTATTCCAAAAGCTTTTGCAAATTTTCGAGTCGGAAACCAATGTTATGTTTAAGCAGGAATTCGTTTTAATGTAAACGTGCTCGTTTATTATGCAATAAAGGCTGCGAAACGCTTTCATTTTTATATTTGAAATAGTTTTAAAGCCAGACGTTGCTACATCACTAAGGTAATAGCTATTAATCCCTGAGACATGCGATGGTTTGTGATTCATTATTGGATAAGCATGGGCTTTGGTTCACTACTAACAATTTTAATCTCTTATACCTGATGCTATCAGTGTTATGTATTTTTATGCAAGCATCATCTGCTGAAGAGAGAAAGAGGAATATCGAGATAGACCTGTCTGTTTGTTCGTTATTATTTTTCCGTTCGTCCATCTGTCCCACCTTCCGTAACATGTAATCCTAAACGATGCGGTCCCTTAATAATAACTCTTCTAACACAGCTTTTATGCGCGAATGGATGATGTCTTTGAACACTATCAACGCACTCACATCACCTGACCTTCGTGTGACCTTGACAATGACCAACTTTTGGGCTTATTCAGAAGAGCTCAATTCTGTGTAAACCCAATAATTCTAGCATCAAAAAAGCTTCATACAACGCTTTCAATACTTGAATACTCGAATTAATGCTTTTAAATTAAAAAAAAAAATCAAAAAAAAAATCATCATATCTTATTTTCACGAATACATTGACGTTTTAACTAACACATTCTTAATTTTTAAATTCTTAGTTAACCCAAAATGTTGCGATGTGTGTAACATCAACACCGCTCGCTTTATTGATAAATTAGCGGATACAAAGTCGGTTGAAATGCCTTTCATGACCGTTTAATGTTTATTGTATGACATAATTTTAAATACGTAACTCCTTGAAAATGATTATTCAATTATAACTTCAGGAATTTTCAATTTTATGAATAATCTATTATGAGATTTTGCAAAAATGGCAGAATATTACAATTTTTCCTAGGCGTAGTATTATAATGAGAGAACGGTGGAAAATATACCTGTTTTAATATGTATAATAAGTGCCTGATTAGTTGGAAATGTACGCACCACAGCAGCGTGTAACTTTTACGGAAAGCGGAGACAATTTGTTATTATTGACATCGCTTTCGCTTGTTAATTGTGTTTTCTCTCAATGCAGAAAGTGTTTTCCAAACCGCACCCTATGAAACTAAAGAATTGTTCCGAATAATCAGGTATGCGGGAAGTTACAACATCTCTTAGTTGCGTTCTTCATTTGAATTGACAGATTTCTAACAATTTAATGGAATCGTCTAAATTAAAACAAACTTTTAAAACGACCAGACTGTGTGCAGTGGAATGTATTGTGTCAGGACGGTTGTAGCCCAAGTTAATTTTGTTGTAAATGGGATGGAAAATATAACAGTGCGGGCAGGACATTGCATGAATTCGCAGGAAACGTTTGAAAAAGCCTACCACGTTTCTCGTCCGGAAAACAAAAAGTAATATACTACCACTGCACCACTCTGTTTTTTTTTTAGTTTTGAAAAGCTAACTTTTTCATACGCGTAATTGCCAAATTATGGTTAAAAAGCGGTACATACAAATTAAGCATTATTTCCCGATTTGCATTGGTGATTATTTAATAATATAATAATTTACCGATATTATTTACCTGTCACGTTGTCATGATTGTCAGTTTCACTGCTCGAATATAATTCACGGAAAATTGTAAATTTGATAAACTACGAACAGGTCCCTTTAAACAAGTATTTAAAACGATTTTTTTTCAAAGCAGATTAAACGTTTATGACTGGAAAAGTAGAATGCACGTTTTAAAGAAGTACCAGAACATCATTACAATTATATTAGATATCAGTTGCAAATACTTGTTGTACAGTGTAGAAACATGTTTATGTACAGAATGGTAAATTTTGATTTAACATTCATATTTAACATTAGTATTTATGGATGTGTTAACCGTTGAAAAAAAAAATTGTTGACAGTATAATCCCATATACTCGCTTTCATAAATTGCAAAGTATGTTTTTACTTGTATGCTATGACGCCAACTTAATTTTTGTTTGTGTAAGACCTTGCCAACGTTCACCTCACAATGTTCATGGTTATCTAGCGAATTTAAATATGTCATATCCAGCAATGTTTCTGATGTCAAAGTGTTCAAGCAAAGAGACTTGTCGGAAATCCCAAATCCCGTACCATCAATTAAGAAGCTCCTTATACGATTACATAGAAATAGGTGAATACTTTTAATTAAAAAAGAACAAGTTTCTCATCATGTACTGATGTTTGATGAAAGCAAAAACAGACATTTGACGTGCACAGTTTATGTTTTCATTAAAAATGAAGGAACCATGACAAACAGACCGACATTTGATTTGACTTGCACGAAATGTTGTTGGTACTGATAAATGACAATTATGTATACGAACACAAGTGTCTACAAAAATTTAATTTAAAAGAATATATATTGAAGTGCGCAGGATAAATGGAGAATACACGGTTTTTGCCGAGATGGAGAAATTGTATACGGTGAGGCTTAGAAAAAGAAAATAGGGCGAGCTTTAGCGAGTCCCATTTTCTTTTTTGGGCCGAACCGGATAAACTTTCTCCATCTCGGCACCAACCATGTATTCGATTTATCCTGCTTCGTTTAAAATTATGTCTTTAACACATTTGATCAAAGACAAACGATAAATTGACATAACAGAATAATCATTCAATTTATTATTATAATAATTATTCAAGTCGGTCCTCCAACATGTCCAAAATATTTCTAACGACCTAATAACTACCGATTGTGTCACGAAAAAATAGTTCCACATTAAACTGTTCTTTTGAATACTTTTTTATTGAACATATTAGAAGAAATAAAACAAAATCGAGAATATGATATGTTTAATGTAAGAAATGGAAAAAAACACAACATCTAAATAAAAATTATTTGTGTTCAAGTTCAAGGTCGTGGACTGCCACGAGTGTCTGTGAAAACGTATGAATAGTTAAATGTCACACTTAACGAACGATACATTACTTAATAAAAACTAAGAAAATATGAATATAAACAGTTGAAGAATTTTCATTCAAATATAGTATTTGTTTGATCGATTAAACGATATTTCATTGAAAAATAAAATCAATTGCAGACGACCGAAAATAAGTGTGTATTAGTAGAGTGTAACCTTTCTATTAATATAAATAAACGACGTATGTTGAAGGTTATGAGTACATCAATTTAAAGGCACAATTGATTACTTCATTGCCGTATGTTTGCTTGAGTTTAATACACATTTATTACCTTTTGGCAAAACATTTCTCCGGAACTTCGCATGTACATTTTGTAAAAGGAAAAATATTAGAACATGTTAATCGGTTCGTACGAATACGTACTTGCGGTAGCCGGATATCAACTAGTTTATCCGACCCCGCTTTATTAGGTCAATGTTTGCAACAGAGGCAGGATAAATAATTGGTAAACTACGTTATACGATTTAACGATTTCGATTTGATACCAAACGAGACCTTAACAAATAAACAACGTTTTATTAGTTCACGTCTGTTGCTTGAATGCAGCAATTGTACAAGCTTTATAACAAATGAATTATTATAGTAAATTTGTTGTATGTATTGCTTTGTTATATCAACAAATTTTGAACAAATACATACACAATGAAATTCGTCCTATGTACCCATAGATTTTCAACAAAGACAATTCTTTCTTGTCTAGCCATATCGTGTCCATTATGTCTACCAGCCTTTATACGAAGGAAGTTAACAGATAATCTTAGTTGGCATTTATACAAACAATCTTGCATTTTTCGTAACTATGTCGAGGGAACTCTCATATTCAATATTTGATAAAAATGTTATGAACATGTCAACATTGAACAATGCTCTGGAGTACGATACCAAGTATGCTTATATGAATATATTTTTCTGGATTTTATCATGGGTTTAAAATGTTAAGCATTTAAAGCATAAACGTTGCTAACGACATTACTGATCCCGTAATCATCCAATAATTTCTTGATGGTATCAATCCATTTTTTGGCAGCCTCTGTCGTAATCTGAAACTCCAATATTGTATACAGTTTTTTAAAATTATGTTATTAGAGGCTCCTATTTCAAACCAATATTGTACGATTCGTATGTTTCTGTGGATAAAGTGAGACTATCTTCCTGACTCGCCATATTACATGCATTACATCTATTAGATTTAACTATGTAAAACCTCATACATTACCGCAAATGTATCTTTTCCAATACCTTAGATTTCGAAAACGCCCAAACTTCTGCTAAATAAACGTTAATTAATCCGACGAATGCATCAAAAAGCTGACAAAAATGTTTGGCTTAAAATCAAAATCATTACATTAACAATGTATGTTGTTGTTGTTGCAATACTTTAAGAGCTTTGTAAATAGAATCTCTTTGATTAAAATTAAAATTCACTTTATAATTAAATACAATACCATAATAATTAAAAGCATTCACAATTTGTATAGCAAGGCCATTGTATGTACACTTCATTTGGCGATAATCTTCCTCTTTTAACAAAAAAACACATTTTCTTTATCAGTGGACCTGATCAAAACAACGTCGACCAATCAAGGAACGAGGATGCTTACGACAGCGCGTTGGTCTAGATGTGGATTTAAGGGCGATCAGGCCCAAAGCACGATGTTTAATAATGTTTTACAATGTTTAACATTGTAACGTGAACACTTTGGTTCAAACACGTATGCGGATGGCTACCTCGTATTACCGGACGGATCCCCAGTTTTTCTTTCTTGACAAAAAAGAAGAGTAAACGGTATGCGACTATTGTAAATAGTATTGCACAGACACGTTATAGATTTTCCTATTTGTATCTATCTGCATATTTTACCAGCATACACGAAATAATTGTAACGTCTTTAAAGGCAATTAGAAGTAAGCAGTCATCATTTTAAATATGTCTATAAAAGAGTTACATCCCTTTCTTAAATTATACGAGCTTAAAAGATTATATGAAATTGACAACTTGATCTATTATTGTATTCGTTTCACCTATTCTGGAACTGCTTTCATATATCAAGTTCAAAAAATATATTAAACTTTTGCTGTACTACAATTACATGTATTAAAAAAGAGAAATTATCGTATCGCGCTTGTATGAATATCCATATATATTTCGATGGGTAAACGATGAAGTCATTAATAATAGCAATTTGATCTCAAATGATGTGATTCCCCTAGTATAATTTTTATTTTCGAATATTAACGTGTGGTTTGAATACACGTGCAATTAATAAAACACATTTCATGCGGTGAACATGAGACAAACAAGTGACAAAGACAACAACGACCATTCGAACTATATCGTTCGATTTAATTATTTTAATCTTATTTTTCTAACTTTATTTCAAAGTCAGAGTATAATATTTTTGCGTTCCGGATCGACAAAAGGCCAACGGCCATTGAATCTGTAAGCTGGCGATTTAAGTTAAAAATGTAAAAGAAGGAACTCTGTATATGTTATAGTATTCATAACTTTAAAATCGCTCGGTCAGCAGCTGGAGCGTGCACGCCGCGACCGGGGCGAGAGTCAGCCGCAGCAGATTGTATTGAGGACTCCGATGAATCACCAACCGGAATTATAATTTCCCGTAGGTGCATAGTGGTTTTAGTTCATCGTCTCAGGAGGGTCGGATATGGGAACTTCTACGGATGGCTGTGTTAATCAAGCGAGTACCGTCATCTCTCGACGACGACGGCCTCTCCCTCTGAATTCGCCAACTCCGAGAACTTGGAAGGATCGACATGCGGAATGATAATCGTCCGTAGGCGGATTGTGGTTTCACTACATCGCCGGAAGAGGGACGGGAGCAGCGGGTGTGGCAGCGTAGAGGACGGGTGTGGCAAACCTTGGGCAGAGATACAGGCCAGGATTTTGAGGAGGTGGCTTTTTGAAGATAATGGAAGTGTCTTTAAATTTTCTAACAGTGAACATTAAGGTCTATTAGGATCAACATTATTTTTTGGCGAATACCCGGGCAGCCGTTGTTAATTTGACTAGCCACATTACAGTCATATGTGTTGACAAAGATGCGTTAAGAGAAATTCTTAGGTTACTGTCAAGTCGCCAAACTGTAATTTTCGCCGTCCAATCGGTTCCGAGAATGCTTAGAGGACGGGGTAACTGGCGACTAATATTTGGTATTGACATCAGTCGATTAAGTAAGCGTTTACCGCAGTGTGCTTAACAAATATTTGCAGTGTTGCAATTTACGTAATATAATAGTGCTCCTCGCACCATTTAACTGTAAACAATACGTACTAATGAAAAGCTAAAAGCAAGTGGTGAGCAATTGAATCGTTATGGTGAGTATGTTTGAAAACAACAACATTTACAGAATCTACACGGTAGCAATTTAATGTCGGTACATGTATATTTCGCATTTCTATAGCCATGTGTTAATATTTGCTGATAACAGTTCCTTTGTACGCATATAAAAACTTTTTTGTAATAAGAGTGCGAAATTGTTGCTATTGTCTTTCAATTTCCACGCATGAAAAGCGTGGTGTGTTTCAACAGGTGTTGTTGTTAAATATAGACATGCAATTCAGTATATGAGTTTTTTATGATGACAAAATGTAATCGGAATACATGCACACGATGAGAAAATATTGACCCATTGAAACTATAGAAAATTACGTTTATTTACGACTTAAACATTGCATTAGATGTTACGTCAATAAAAATATTAGTGACGGATGGGATAGTTCAGATGTTACCCGTTAATGTAAGTACATAAAAATGAATACTTGTAAATGAAATGGAAATCTATGAAATAAAGCATTTAATTTCCGGCGAAAAATATTAAATATGTTTTTTGTAATGTGGTTTGATTGAGAAGTTAATATAATTCTCGTTGATACCAATACATTTATTATTAAAAATTATGTTTTGGTTCATTCTTTTATAGACTCACATGCTTTTTATTTGCGCCAACATAGATATACGTTGAATTTCTTTTTTCATCTTTGTAATAACAAGTGGAGTTTGGGTGAATCCTGTATACAATTATGAAAGATTGTAAATGAATGCATTATCCTCCTTGATATATTTTTTTAATCTCACCATCGTAGACACGTAAAAGTAAATTATATTGGTGTTTGCATTCGTCGCGGCTGTTCGATTGGTCTACGTTTAAAAGTCGAACATCATGCCCTGTGACTGTAAGTAATATTAAATACTTTCAAAGGGTAAACAACTGTAATGCCTTCAGCACTTTGATAATGATATGCGTTAACTGTGTTTTGCTCTGTTCACAGCCTGTGGAGTTAATCGCTGCGAGTATTTTGACTTTACCTGACTAAATCATAACATCCGATTCTTAATTTAAAGTATCCTTTAATACACATAGAACACAGTATTCTACCTTCTACCGCGATGCGCCAAAAAGTTGCTTGAAAGCATATAAAAAGCATATATTTATCACATTCTTAATAAAACGATACCATTTACGAAATTAGTTATCACCTGAAAACGGTATTTCTTATTTCCGCGTTTAAGATTGTGCATTTCTTTTACAGATTGATCACGTGACTATGCCATATCGTGCCTAACTGTTTTTGCATACATTTTATTCCTTCGCAACAACCGCATAATTTGTTTCTGTTATTTTTTATTGTTTGTAAGCTTCACCCAAAAGGGGCCTTTTCACGTTTTGGTAAATTGAAACAAATAAAAAAAGTTGTTTCAGATTCGCACATTTTAGTTTTAGTTATGATATTTGTGAGTTAACAGTAATACTGAACATTGACCATGCTCTAAAATAGCCTTTATTTTTTGACGATTTAAAAACCCGAAAATTCTTAAGCGTTGCAACGCGAAACAATTGAATAATTTGGAGAATTCTGTTGTTATCGTTATATTTTGTGAAACTACGAGGATTGCGTATATAAAGTATAACATACACCCTACATTGTATGATCACGGATAGCCGAGTGGTCTATGTGGTAGTCTTTTACTCCAGGACTCCAGGGGTCAGTGGTCCGAGCCCTGTTGAGAGTGACTTGTTTGTACCTTTTTAAAATTGTATTCTTGCTTTTTTACTGGAGCTTTATAGATCCGATGTTTACATTTATCAATATAAAGCATTTAATGGCAACCTTTAATATATGCCAAAATCTGTGGAAAGGCCCCACTTGAAGATAACTTGTTCTTGACATAAAATTCAACATCAAACTAAACAACTTAAAAAATCTCTACTTACTGAAAACGGAACTTCTTTTTTGAAGTAAGCGAGCGAACAAATTATAATCTGACCCAGTGTCTATGTCCTTAAATTTTGTTGGTTATTTAAAAACTAGCCGTGAAGTCTGCAAATGCGTAGCTTCTACTGTAATTTAAGGCAGAGTATTATATAGTTTTTTTTAAAACCATTTCTACCATTCTGTCAGTATGTTGTTGCAAAACTGCACGATTGTTTTCTTTCGTAATTTATCTTTTTAATTCTTGCCACTTCTGCCACATCACGACGTTCCAAACCAACGTTGTTATGAAAGAAAGCTTTTTTTGGGTAATAAAATAAGGTAAAATACGTACATGAGCAATGAAGCCTCGCTGTAAAGAAATCCGATCTACAGATTATTTTCAATTACTATGCAGCAAAGCGTGTTTAACTCCTGTCACGGATTATTGCGTATCAAGCGACTTTTGGTTTCAAATGCATTTCGAAGAGTTATAAATTGTAAATATTATATTTTTTACATAAATTTCCATTAAGTCTAATATCCAGGGTTGCGAGAGAATTTACATATAAATGGTTATTTTTTAAAAAGGGATTTTCCATGAATCCCAATTAAAAGGGGTATTTTCCAAGGTTTTTTTATAAAAAAAACTCATTTATTTGTAACTATTTATCTGTTACTTCTGAAAAAATCATGAAATCGACACGCTGATTTACTGAAGAATGACACAAAATGTTATGCCAGCGGAACAAAATTCCTAACATTTCAACTCAAAAGCGCTTGCATTTCGAATCATTTCTTATCTTCAAGTTCAAACATCTAAAAATGTTATGCCAGCGGAACAAAATTCTTAACATTTCAACTCAGAAGCAAATCGCTTGCATTTTGAAGCATTCCTTATTTACAGACCAGAACTAAAAATGTTATGCCAGCAGAACAAAATTCTAAACATTTCAACTCAAAAACAAATCCCTTGCATTTCGAAAAAAATCTTATTACAGACCCAAACAAAAAATGTTATGCCAGCGGAACAAAATTCTGAACATTTTAACCCAAATGCAAATGGCTTGCATTTCGAATCATTCTTTTTTTAACTTCCCAAACTTAATATTGAATGTCAGCGGAACAAAATTTTGAAAATTTCAACATACAAGCGAATCAATGCATTTCGAAAATATTCTTATTTACAGACACAAACTAAAAATGTTATGCCAGCATAACCAAAATTCTGAACATTTCAACTCAAAAGCGACTCACTCTCACTTTGAATCATTTATTATTGACGACCCAAATGTTATGCCAGCGGAAAAAAATATAAACATTTCAACTCAAAAGCAAATCGCTTGCATTTCGAATCATTAATTATTTACAGACCTAAAGTTAAAATGTTATGCCAGCGGAACAAAATTATAACATTTCAACTAAAAAACGAAGCGCTTGCATTTTGAAAAATTTCTTTTTACAGACCCAAACTAAAAATGTTATGCCAGCGGAACAAAATTATGAACATTTCAACGCAAAACCAACTCACTCTCATTTCGAATCATTTCTTATATACAGATCCAAATGTTACGCCAGCGGAACAAAATTCTAAACATATTAACTCAAAAACGAATCGCTTGCATTTCGAAAATATTCTTATTTACAGACTCAAACTAAAAATGTTATGCCAGCGGAACAAAATTCTGAACATTTTAAATCAAAAACGACTCACTCTCATTTCGAATCATTTCTTATTTACAGACCCAATTGTTATGCCAGCGGAACAAAATTCTAAACATTTCAACTCAAAAGCTAATCGCTTGCATTTCAAAAAAATTCCTATCTACAGGCCCAAACTAAAAATGTTATGCCAGCGGAACAAAATTCTGAACATTTCAACTAACAAGCCAATCAATGCCTTTCCAAAAATTTCTTATTTACAGACAAAAACTAAAAATGTTATGCCAGCGGAACTAAATTCTGAAAAATTCAACTCAAAAGCGAATCCTTTGCATTGCGAATCATTCGTAATTTACAGACCCTAACTAAAAATGTAATGCCAGCGGAACAAAATTCTCAACATTTTAACTTAAAAACGAATCGTTTGCATTTGAAATTTTCTTAATTACAGACCCAAACTCATGATGTTACGCTACCATAACAAACTTCCATACATTTCAATTGAAAGAAATCACTAGCTTGATAATTTATCCTATCATTTCTAATATATGAAGTGAAACTTAAAATGTTATGCCGGCATAACAAAATTCATAACATTGCAACTTTAAGTGAAAAGTGTACAGACCCATCCTCAAAATATTACTCCAGCATAACGCAATTCCAACATTAATTTGTATAATCTTACTTTACAGCAGTAATAATTATAATACCAAAAAACAGCAATCACATTTGTTATAGCATGTATTATAACTAGAACAAAGTAAAATATAGACTGTATCTAGACATTTCAGGAACTGTTAGCTTCATAATCTGACGACATGCCAGTAATTTCTTTAAAATTAACGTAACAGTTTTTTTCAAAATTATATTTAATTTTATCTCTTATGAACAAATTATTAAAATTATATACCTGTATACATATTCTCATCTAAAAGCCTGGTTTTTTAAATCACAAAATGATGTTCCATTTCAGTAAAAACACAATTTGATACACTTAACTGAAACCAAAATGTTTATATCAACATGAAACAATATCAGATGGTCACGGTATGTTCAAAATATCAAAATTTCAAAACAAATATTTCTTTACCGCAAAATATAATCTTGATTTACAAACCTCCAAATATAATCTTGATTTGCAAAACAAGAAAATGATTAACAGAAGTAGCAATATATACAAAAGAAATAATACAACATAAATATAATAAATATACATGAGCTAATCACAAAATAACTCATTTAATTGTTTAATTCAAAATTAAGTATTTACTCAACTTCAAATAGTTCAAATTATTCTCATTGAATAATTATAATATGATGATGTAACCATTATAAATAGAAATAAAGAAATCCCCAAAAACAACAAATCATTTCATTACCAATTAGGACAATATTTTATGTTGAATTCATTTAAACAAAACACATGATCACAGCTAGTAAATCTAAATCGAAAACAAAAGAATCACACTATGATATGTACGTTTATAAATTTCAGAGAGTCATAATTTGTAGACAATAAATGCAATACTACAGCTTTTAAAGTAAAAGTAGTAAAATGCAATTTATTTTATACATTTGAACTCATGTTTACTCATTTCAATTAAAAAAACACACTTTTCTTTTCAATAGTAAAAATGTTGAACATCAAAATGGAAAAAGAATATTCTTTAAAACAATATAATAACACAACCAAGAGTGTGTTTGATGTATTGAACATTAAGCATACAAAAATTATTCAGTTTGCTAAAACTTCCATAAACAAAAATTAGTGAAATATGTCACAAAAATCAAATCTTCAATACACCCAATGAACCCTTGGTTGTGTCAACCCCATGTGTACTACTAAAAACAATTTTAACAGCAATTTTTAAATCTTCCAAATAAGTTCTAAAAACCATTCAAATAGACAAAAAAACATACATAATAAAAACCATCATATTTACAAAAAAGATGTACATATCCATTCCAATCCAGAAATGTTCTGTCCAAGTTTCATAAAAAATGGACTTTAATTGTAATTTTTAAATGGTTAACAAGGTTTAACTAAAGCCATATAAGTAAAAATGTCCCGCCCCCCCCCCCCCCGATTAGCCATGTTTTTCAATAGACAAAAACGATTTTCGAACATTCCAAGATATCATTAGAAAAACATTTCTGACCCTGGGGGCCATGTTTTTATATCCAGACGGAACCATTTCTTTCGAACTCGTCCATGGTATCATTGGGTCAATTCTTGTGATCAAATTTCATTAAGATCAGAAATAAATGTGGCCTCTAGTGTTAACAAGGCAAATGTTGACGGCGCACGACAAGTGACGAACAAAAAGGAGATCACAAAAGCTCACCATGAGCATGTTATGCTAAGGTGCACTCAAAAGCAACAGTTTTTTATATAAATGCCATGTCTCTAGTCCATTTTAATCGCATTGCAGTCTGTCATCACAGCTCTCCCACTCGCCTCACCTACGAGGACTTAATACGGCTGAAACCATCGCTAAACTGGACTGAACAGTCACCTACAAAAAAAAAATGAAATAACTGTTGTTTATAACAAAGTGAGCTTAACATGTTTTTAAATTTTAAATATGAATTGATAACAATTACATGTACAGCTTACATAAACTGTTGAAAAGGGGGCATAACTTTTGTAATGTTAACTTCAGAAGACAGGTAACACATAGTGTACGTTTAAAGAGTAAGAGACTTTCTTGGGACAAGTTTATGTCAATGTACAAACAAAAAGATAGACACAGATAGATAGATGCAAATGTTGATTTAAATGGGGTGGGGATGGGTCGCAATCACAAATGTTTACTTAACCTTCATATTTGAGTTTTTTTAGATGATTTAACCTTGTTGAGTATAATGTTATGATCATTTGTAATAAAATCTAACTATGCAAGATCATCTGTACCTAACTAGACTAATGAACAGAAAACACAAGGACGACTGTCTGATTTAGTATTTCCATAAAGCTGATATAATCAGTTGAATATTATTTTGTTTTGTTAAAATTTATATTATAGAATTGAAGTTTATTAAGAATATACCATTAGCATATATTTTCATCAGCTTCGCAGGAAGCCACTCCTCCCTGCCATCATCAAAGCGCCAGAAGGCTTCTATTGTTTCATGGACCTGTGTAGAATCTATTGCCTTTCCATTGGACTTGCCTTAATTGACCTGTGTAGAATCTGTTGCCTTTCCAGTGGACTTGCCTTTATTGACCTGTGTAGAATCTGTTGCCTTTCCAGTGGACTTGCGTTCTTGGACCTGTGTAGAATCTGTTGCCTTTCCAGTGACCTGAGTAGAATCTGTGCTCAAGTAAACATGTGTATATGTGTAAATTAATGTAGGATAAATGCTAACACATGCATAATTTGTAAATATTCACATTTTATTTGAAAGAGTAAATATGCTTATGAATTAATCATTGCTCATTTCTTATGAAAAAAATAAATAAAATAATGTTACTCTAGGAAACAGTTTCTTACACATCCACTTTTGTCTCAAATGTCCTGTAATATCAAAGAACACAACTTCACTAATTCACATTGTGATTCACACCATAATACCCATTCCTATTATTATTAATTTGTAATATTTCCAACATGGGCTGTACCTTTAAGTGCAACAATCTACATATTCTTTTTTGGATAAAGTTTCATCACTCTAGCAACAATGCATTTCACTTAGAACACTATTTTTAAAGGCTGGCTGGCTCAGCTGGTAGATCACTAGACTATGCATTTTATGTTCATTTCGATAGCCGCAATAAATGTAGGTAACATTCAACTTGTTTTAATCTGGCTGGCTCATTTGGTTCATTCAAATTATAGGATAGTGGACCCAATTCCCAGCCAGGCCACATAACACATAGTTCTAGTTTATGATGTGATATAACTTAAATACTGTTTAAAATTCCAATGTTTGCTTGAAAGGGGGTCCAAAACTCGCTAAGTAAAGATGACGAAAATATTTTTATTATAATTAAAGCGGGACTGTACGATTTTTATATTTGTTAAATTTTAATATATTGATAAAATTAAGTTACAATGAAACGAAATAGGCAATACAAATTATACATTGAAGACGAATTTCATAAAATGCATCAAAGACAAGCTAGCGCTGGTTAAAGCCGATGCCGACACTTTTACTCGTATTTGTAAGGAAACAAAATCTGTTTTTGTGTCGTATGAACGAATCTGCACTAAAACTAAATTTAGATTCACATTGTACATGCATTATATATATGTTGGCGAATTCGGCTGGAAGCCATTTTCAATTTCAGATTTAAATATCTGGCTTATTTCACATTTTTCGACACATGTTCGTCTTGACTTTTATTTTAATTTATATTGAAATATATGTATACTTATCTGTACAACTAATTATTCCGAGATTTTAAAATTAAAAGCTGGTTTTGTCAGTAATATTGACTAAATCAGTGTTGGAGAGCACACAATTTTAACTTCTCCTGTTTGGTAAAATTGACAAAGTTATTTTCAACATCATAAGCTTTATAATTTAGTACATCTCTCAAATCTTGATAGGCATTGCATTCAAAGTAAACATGTATTTCAGTTTCAACTAATACTTAACATATCGAACAGACACGCTGATTATCTGGAATGTTTTCGTATCTTACAGTTTCTAACTTATGGGGAGCAACCCCACAACGAAATTTTGCTAGAGCAGATCTGTACTTAGGAGATAGTTAAGCGCCTTTGAACGTGCACTCTTGCATGAAAAAGGCGCTACATAAATCCGGTATAATAATATAATAATAATAATGAATTAACATATGGTTCAATATATAAGTACGTAACTTATTTCTCCCTCTACCAGACGTACCAACATCATTCTGAATACTATTACGCCATACGTAAATAAAGTAACCCATGGTGCCTTCAAATACCTTATCAAAAATGATTTGCATGGCATACTTGTACATGATTCTAACGTGTGTAGCATATTAATACTTTGCATATGATTTAAAACAGAAATTGCCAGTTTTTACAACGACTACTACTTTTATCACATCAACAAGTAAAGAGTTTACTGTAAATTCTTTGACAATCTCTAGATTTTAACCGATGCCACTGATTTTCCACATACGTCCCTTGTTTCACATGCTATGGCTACCAGGGCATCTCACCATAAAGGGCATTGTTGGGTTCATATTTACCAATACCAAGAAAGAAGCGCATGGCTCTTGATTGTATAGCATTTATACATGAGTAAGATTTTGTACCGCAGACTGATGAACCATAAGCTATATCTGACTAAACTGAGCTGTCATAAAACTTAGTTAACACATGGTACGGAACACCACCCATTGCTTTACATTTTGCTATCAACAAGCCAAGAGCTCTTCCAGCACTTTGTGCGACAGACTTTGCGGTTACACTGAAATCCGAATATTCATCCAAAAATAGACCAAGGTAAGTGTACCTACTTGTCACTTGCAAATTATGATTACCACATGTGAAATTAAATGAAGTTCTGTTCACAGAGTTTTGTCTAAATTCAAATTTGAGAATTCAAACTGGAAGATACACACGTAACCATATTCCTCGTAATGAAGGATACTGTCAATGTTGTGATCAAAGGGACATAGAAGACGAATTCCACTTTATATGTAAATGCCCATGTTTCCGTCAAATAAGGCAAAAGTATATAAAAACTATGTGAATCCATCAGTTTTTAAGTTCCATTCTTTATTAAAATCAACTTGTAAAATTGAAATTATAACTTTGTGTAAATATATGAAGGAAGCTTTAACCGTTTGATAATCTATAACAAATAATATTGTCAAAGAAAACTAGTATTTCCTTAATGCCAGTGAAATGATATTAAACTATGTAATATAAAGTCGTACTTCTTTGTTAATAAAACTTTGTTTCAAATTGTAAGATTATGTTATATTTTGTTATAAACCATACGTTGTTATATATAGACACATGACACTATTTTGTATTATATTTCATGTATTTAGACGATGTACATTTGTATAAGTCTTAATAAACTAAATAAGTCTGTTCTGTTCTAAAATGTAAAATGTTATTTCTAGATAGATTGACAAACATACAGTTAACATTACACCAATCATTAAAATATTAAGCATAAACTGTAAATCTTCTTCATTCTCTGCTTAAAAAACAATATCATCTGCATAAAGAAGAATGCATACTTTATCATTTTCTTATCATATACCTTTATCAGCGGCCTTTATTTTAGTAGCTATATCATTCACAAACACATTAAGCAATTAAAGGTGATAGGGAACACCCTTGTCGAAGGCCACACTGTACATTAAACCATTCAGTATAATAACCATTCATTCTCACACTTCAGGATACATTTGTATACAATGACTTTAATGCAGTTAATATTTTCCCACCAATCCCAATACTAGGGTTGCTTTATTTACTCCATAAAATATTTCTACTAATATAATCATACGCCTACTTAACATTAATAAAAGCACAAAAAGTCGACTTTTTATGTTTCTTTCGAGTTTCTATAATATAAGTAAGGGATGAAATATGATCTAAAGTACTTCTTCATTTTCTAAATATATTTTGTTCGTCTTCTAAATATTATTGTCTTCAGCCCAAACAGACAATCTATCATTTAAAAGATTATTATAAATTTTGTACAAATAACTTGACAAAGCAATGGCTCTTTATGATAAAGGGTCACATGGGTTAGATGTAACAGATTTGAGGATGGGTCTAAATATGATTTTACCCCCACTCAGTTGGAACAATTTCCTGTGTCGAAGCAAACATTATACAAGATATGCAAAAACGATACACAATTATTAATTTTTCAAACTATCGACTGGAATAGTATCTGCACCACAAGCCTTTCCTAATTTTGCTTTTTGTAAGGCTTTTTGATCTTCTAATATAGTAATATTCTTATTCAGAATACATGTAGAGAAGTCATGGCCATTTTCATTAACTAAATTTTCTAGTATGCCCATTGATTGGGTAGTCACTTGCCTATTTAAACATAAACTACTTAAATCTTCTTTCCACTTATTAAGCACAGTGTTAACATCATTATATATTGAGCAATCTTCACATAATACTTTCATTTGTTTCACAATCTTGAAGCAATTCTTTTTGAAACGACACCCAGTAGGCTCTTTTACTTTTCTGGACCTCACGGTCAAAGTTTTTCCTAGCTGTAATGAAAGTTAGTTTCAACTGTTTCTTTACAGACATATTGGTATACTTTAATCAATTCTTTTTAGCTATACAAAGGGAATTCCATAGGTCAGCCAGTGTGTTATTTCACCATGGTTTAGCAACCGTTCTCTTTGTAGTATTACTACCATGATGTACTGTTTTATAATTAAACTTATCATACATTTCTTGTTTTAAAATTTTACAGTTACTAACTATAAGCACCATTAACATCACGTTGAAGTCTATGACTCTGTTCCAAACATAGTACTTTGTCATGTAATAATTGAACAATATCGTCGGTACATAGAAATGTTCTGGTATATTTTTTACATCAAATTTATCTTATTGAGAGGCACTGAAATGTGTTTGAGACGATGAATTCTCGGCATAGACCCCACACTTAGACAACTCAAATATCCATGATAATACAGAATGGTCAGGAACTGTCGAAACCAGTTTTTGGCCTAGAGCGTAACCCCAATGCCATAGTAATGATACAAATTTCTGAGCCAGTCAGAATTGGCTGGCTGCCAAAAACCAAAATCCCAAAACTCCGATTTACCCCTTTATGCATGCGCAATAAAAGACGTTCTTCGCAGATCTCAATAAATCGCCTTGTAAATACAGAACATCACTATATAACATGACTGTGTCATAAAAGTTGTAAAATCATATTATTGAAGCAAAATTGCTAAGCATTGGCTACGACATAGTTTTTATTGTATGCATATTCATGCGAGAATAACTTCCTCACTTGACGGTCTAGGCCGAAAAGATACGAGTGTCTACGGAGACAGTAAGAATACCTTTTTTGCATACATCTTTGAAGACATTATATTTGGTATTTATAAACATATTTTAAGATATTGCTGATTTATTTTGCGTTTACGAGACATTCAAGAAAAAAGAAAATGAAAAAACAACAACAAATATTCATGATCATTTTGGGAAATATACGAAATTGCCCCATATGATATTTCACTGTGCAGATAGAGCACAAACAGTTCTACGTGAGACAACGTACACAATCTGTACATCATTCTTTATCAGGGTAAAGGCCCAGTTTTACTATGATGCCGGCGGAGCTCCGGTGCGTGATCCGGGATCTACCAGGATGAACCGGGGCTCTACCAGGATGAACCGGGGCTCCACCGGGGACGACCGGGATGAACCGGGGAAAAACCGGGGCTCCACCGGGAAATTATTAAAATGTTAATACCTCCAGGATGGACCGGGAGTTACCGGGAAGGACCGGCAACGACTGGCGTGTCACCGGGAAACACCGGGACGGCACCGTGAACAACCAGGACGGCACCGTAGCTCCACCTGGTCCCATACAGAATCCGGTAGAGCTACGACGACGCCCCGGTGAATGCCGTTAGAGTCCCGGTATAGCTACGGTACATAAGTAAACCGGCGCTCTGTCGGGACGCCACCGGCATTCACCGGGGCTCCGCCCGGGTATTACCGGCGTCGACCGGGGTGAAAACGGGTCGTTGCCATAACTCTGCCGGTGTCTGATGCCGGTATAGCGCCGGTGATTGCCGGCGGTGTTACGGTATACCGGGGCTCTGTCGGGACACTGTCGGCTTTCATCGGGGCTCAACCGGGGCACTACAGGCGACAATCGGGGCTATGCCGGGAAGCTGCCGGCTTTCACCGGGGCACTACCGGCGACAACCGGGGCTCTGCCGGAGCTTCACCGGGATAAACCGTAGCCAGTCCGGGTTGACCGGGACTTTGCCGGTCTGTTGACCGGCTTCAACCCGGGCGGCACCGGGAAATAGTGCGACTGCGTTAAAAAAAAATACGAATCATCCCGGTCCTCGCCGGTCGACCGGCTTTAGCAAACCGGGGTGGACAGCGGCTCTACCGGCAATAGTGAGACTTGGGCATAAGTGGATTTTCTTTTGTATACACATTACAAATGAAGAATGAGTGTTTTCCTGATCTGTTAAGTATGTTTTAAAAAGCTATTTAAGGCTATTGAAACTGATTTATTTGACGCCAACAATAACAGTTTTTGTGCGGCCATGTTGTGGTTGTTGTATATCTTCACCGCCTATGTAGACGACCCTCTACCAGATCTGTAGAGTTGAACACAAGGTTATCGTTCCCACAACCAATATCGTGTTGTCCTCAACCGTTATGTAGTATATACACAAATATTGTCTTTTCTTACAGTCTCCTAGCTTCTGCACTCAACCGCTAGGGTAAACCCGCATAAATTCGGACAAAGGGAGAAATTCGGACAAAACATCCTCAATGCATTTTACGTTACACTAAATCTAGCCACAGACCTTCAGCGCCAACAGCGCTTTGATTTCAGTTGTTACGCTGTTTAATGTTTATCAAAGTTTTGCATAAGTATGCGAGTTTAGATGCACTACACATATTTTCTGCTTAGAGCTTCGCCAATTTTTAGAAGTTCGCGTTGGGATTACATGTTTTCGGAATGTTATTACTGAAAATTGCAAGTCAGTTCGGCTTATCTACGGAAAGCCTACTACCCGCCACACTGCCGTATCCGCGCGAGAAAGAGTTGTATAATTTAAGCAAGGGGTTTGAGTTCTCCGACTATATTCGTTCACGAATGGAAACATTATGCGAATATCGTGTTAAATTGAATATTTTTGAACGGAGCTTATCTAGAAAAGAATCAATAAACAATGTTTGTGTTATACTTGTCGCTGAAGAAATTATTTATAAATGATTAAAATAGTCCACTATCTGCTGCGTCTTAATGACGTAGTACAGGTCATTCATAATCGCGGTCTTAGCAATAGATTCGGGAAAACAACGCAAGTACATGTAGAAGGCTACGCTTGTTTATATTCTAAATTTATAAAACGTTGAACATGAGTTCAACAATAACTTCAGGGATACAATAGACAACAACAAAAATGCTTCATAATCGCTTAAACCGAATATAAAAAACAAGAGGGCCATGATGGCCCTGAATCGCTCACCTGACTAACCTTGCTACATCAACTTAAATTCTATCAGACCAATATACGATCCCAAGCCAGATTTCATTAATTTAATAATACATTTTGACAAAATTTCATTAAGACGTGATGAAAACTGTGACCTCTTTTTTCTACACCAGATTTTACTAGAATTGGCCCGGTGACCTAATATGTTACCCCAGATGACCCATATAACATCCAAAATCTGATATTATCAAGATAAACATTCTGACCATATTTCATTACGATCAGATGAAAACTATGACCTCTATTGTCTACACAAGGTTTTTCTATGATTTGACCTAGTGACCTAGTTTTTGACCCCAGATGACCCAAATTCAACCCCAACCCAGATTTCATCAAGATAACCATTCTGACCAAATTTCATAAAGATTGAATAAAAACTAAGACCTCTATTGTCTACACAAGGTTTTTCCATAAAGATTGGATGAAAACTGTGACCTCTTTTGCCTACAAAAGGTTTTTCTATTATTTGACCTAGTGACCTAGGTTTTGACCCCAGATGACCCAAATACAATTCCAACCCAGATTTTATCAAGATAAACATTCTGACCAAAGTTCGTAAAGATTGGATGAAAACTGTGACCTTTACTATCTACACAAACAAATTGTTGACGACACACGCACGCACAACGGACACCGGACATCACACGGTCACGTAAGCTCACCATGTCACTTTGTGACAGGTGAGCTAACAATTTTTATAACAAAAATGATCTGTTTCGAGATCTCGTTCATGCTTCTACAGCGGGGTTATATTTTATATTTCTCGGAAACGTTCATTTGTTCTCAGCAGAAAGCGGCGATCTTTTTTATTTACGGATGCTAACAACGCAACTAGCAGAAGGTTAAGCTTGTTTATAGTCACAGTTCTCAATTTATAAAAAGAAACCGTCGGAGACGGGTGATGCTCCCCAAAGTTGTTTTTGTCCCAATATTGCACTATATATTTAGATAAAAGGAAACGTCTTGAGGGCACAGTAGTTGGGGGGGATAATAATTTTTTTATTGAAAATTTCAAAGGGCCATAACTCTGTGAAAAATCATCCGACCAGAACCCGCTGAAAATATGCCTGTCTCCTCTTTGTAGTGAAGCTTCCCATAAAGTTTCATTGAATTCCGGTCATTAGTTGCTGAGAAATAGCCCGGATAAAAATTGTGCAGACGGACACACTGGACGGACAAATAAATAAAATAAATTTAAAATAATAAAATAAATAAATAAAATTAAATAAATAAATCATGGGGGGGGGGCATAAAAAGTTGAACATGAGTTCACAAATTACTACAGGTATACATGTACTATAGACAACCTCAAAAATGCTTTATAATCGCTTAAACCGAATATTAAACAAGAGGGCCTGAGAGGCCCAAAGTCGCTAATCTGAGATAACAAGATATTATTGGGACAAATCTTCTGACCAAGTTTCATGAAGATTGGACAATAAATGTGGCCTCTAGAGTGTTAACAAGGTTTTACTACAGCCATATAAGAAAAAATGCCCCGTCCCCTAGGCAGCTATGTTTTTCAACCACCAGGCATCATTTATGAACTCTTCCAAGATATTATCTGGATAAATCTTCTGATCCAGTTTCATGAAGATTGGACAATAAATGTGGCCTCTAGTGTGTTAACAAGATTTTACTATAGCCATATAAGAAAAAATGCCCCGCTCCTTGAAACCCATGTTTTTCAAGCAAACGATATCATTGAGACCAATCTTCTGACCAAATTTCATGAAGATTGGACAATAAATGTGGCCTTTATGGTGTTAACAATGTTTTACTAAAGCCATATACATGTATAGCGATATAAGAAAAAATGCCCCGCCCCTGGTGGTCATGTTTTTAAAGCAACCAAAAGCATTTCCAAACTCACCCAAGATATCATTGGGACAAATAATATGACAAAGTTTCATGATGATCGGAAAATAAATGTGACCTCAAGAGTGTTACAAGGTTTTACTATAGCAATATCAGGAATAATGCCCCGCCCCCATGGTGGCCATGTTTTTTCAACCAACCAACAACATATATGAACTCGTCCAATATATTATTGGGATGAATCTTCTGACCGAGTTTCATGAAGATCGGACTATAATGTGGCCTCTAGAGTGTTAACAAGATTTTACTACAGCCATATATAGCCATATAAAGAAAAATGCCCCGCCCTTTGGCAGCTAAGTTTTTTCAAGCAAACGTAACCGTTTTCGATATCATCCAAGATATCAATCACACAAATCTTCTGACCATATTTCCTAAAGATTAGAGAATAAATGTGGCCCCTAGAGTGTTAACAAAGTTTTATAAAAGCCATATTTAGCCTTATAAGGAAAAATGCCCCGCCCCCTGGTAGTCATGTTTTTAGAGAAACCAAAACCATTTTCGATCTCATCCAAGATATTATTGGGACAAATATTCTGACCAAGTTTCATGAAGATCGGAATATAAATATGGCCTCTAGAGTGCTAACAAGATTTTACTAAAGCCATAACAGAAAAATTGCCCCGCCCCTTGGCGGCCATGATTTTTTAACCAACCGGCATCATTTTCAAACTAGTCCAAGATATTGTTGAGATGAATCTTCTGACCAAGTTTCAGGAAGATTTGACAATAAATGTGGTCTCTAGAGTGTAAACAAGATTTTACTTTAGCCATATATAGCCATACAAGGAAAAATGCCCCGCCCCTTGGCAGCCATATGTTTCAAGCAAAGGTTACCATTTCAACCTTATCCAAGATATCATTGGGACAAATCTTATGACTAAGTTTCATGAAGATCGGAAAATAAATGTGGCCTCTAGAGCGTTAACAATGTTTTACAATACCCATATAAGGAAAAATGTCCCTCCCTCTGGCGGCCATGTTTTTCAACCAACTGGCATCATTTTCAAACCTTTTCAAGATATTATTGGGGTAAATCTTGTGACCAAGTTTCATGAAGATTGGACAATAAATGTGGCCTCTAGAGTGTTAACAAGATTTTACAATAGCCATAAATAGCCATATAAGGAAAAATGCCCCGCCCCTTGGCAGTCATGTTTTTCAAGCAAATGTTACCATTTTTAAACTCATCAAAGATATCATAGGGACAAATCATCTGACCAAGTTTCATGAAGATCGGAATATAAATGTGGCCTCTAGAGTGTTAACAAGGTTTCACTATAGTCGTATAAGGAGAAAAGCCCCGCCCCCGTGGCGGCCATGTTTTTCAACCAACCGGTATCATTTTCGAACTCGTCCATGATATTATTGGGATGAATCTTCTGATCAAGTTTCCTTGTTTTCCAGCTCGTGCTTGTTCTTCTTTAAAGTGTATGCACTCGCGCTGCATGTTCCCCCGTTTGTTGCAGAAAAAGCAAAAACCTCTGAATCCTGTTTCAGGTTTTGAGCTGTTAGATGGTTCTGCTTTAACCAATTTTTCCATCAAAAGGTCAAATTTCTTTTTCAATCTTGAAATCTTGTCTTCTGAACTGCTAACTGCATTCACGAAGTTATTTTTATGGCGCGACACCTTACCGTCAACTGCTGAACTGATGTACTGATGGTGGCGAACCAGGTCTATGGCCCCTTGCATCGATTTAGGTCGATTTAAGCACGCATGTTTCCCTGCTTCTTTATCCAGAAATCCCTGACAGAATCTTGAAATAACCTCTTCCGTGCAATATTGTTCTGGAAGGTGACGAAAGGCTGGCATTGCTAAGGAGAGGACTCTATCTGCCCAGTCTTCCAATGACTCGTTTTGATTCTGGCTGATCAGACAATAAATGTGGCCTCTAGAGTATTAACAAGCTTTTACTGTAGTCATATATAGCCATATTATAAAAAATGCCCCGCCCCTTGGCGCCCCGCCCCTTGGCAGCCATGTTTTTCAAGCAAACGTAACCATTTTCGAACTCAATTAAGATATCATTAAGACCAATCTTCTGACCAAATTTCATGAAGATTGAACAATAAATGTGGCTTCTAGAGATTTGCAAGGCAAATGTTGACGGCGCACGACAGACAAAAGGCGATCACAAAATCTCACCATGAGCACGTTGTGCTCAGGTGAGATTAAAACAACTAAATATAACAAGAATTATCTTTAACAAAGGTAGTAGGCGTAAATGCTGAGGTTGAAAAAAAGTTTGCAATTTACGTTACTAAATAAATAAATTGAAAACAAAGTTTAACAATTGTGTTTTTTTTTCACTTGTTATCATTGTCAAACAACAAATTAGTGTAAATAGATAAAAATCATACTACAGAAGTGCACATCATATGTGTCCTAACATGCCTTATTATTAGTATATTTCTTCACTATCGAAAAATATCGTATGTAAATATTTGATTTAAACGCAGTTTTCTTTCGACACATTTTAATCAAAGCAACATATGCATTTGCGCTTACTGGTCAGAGGCGATGCTTTTCGTTATAAAATAACTCAATGTGTTATGGTCTCATTATATATCTACCGACCAGACTGAGAGATGCGCAGGCGGAATGGGCTATATATATGATGGGTACATATGAAATAAGACCCATTTTCGCATGACGAGGGTCATTAAAAACCTCATTGCGAATTGTAAATGGCACATTTTAGAACAAGGTTTTTCGATATAAAATTGAATTCAAAATAGCAAATTTGTAAATAAGGGCAGCCTATCAAGGCATTCAGGACCAATGTCCAGACGTGCTGACTGATAACGGCAAACATTGTGGTTGGATAATTAAACGATTTTCCTCTTATCGTGACATTATACTATTTGTTTGTTTTCTCATCTTGAAAGCAAAACTGTGTTTATCGATAGTAAATTATATAATCTCCGGACAATTTAGTGAACGAGTACTGACCCTGAAATTCTTCCAGATGGGTTTTGACACGTAATTGTAACTGGGCCACAATTTGTGTCGTTTGAACATACAGAGAGTAGCCCGGAATTCCTTACACTGAACAGTGCTACATCCCTTGCACTGAGCACAGACACAGAGATCAAGGCCGTACCCAGGAGATTTTGACTGGGGGCCCGAACGGGGAAGGTTCGGGAGGGGTTGCCCCTCCTGAAAATATTTTTATTAGGCACTGTTCAAGGTGAATTTTAATGCGTATAAAAAACTTGTGTGCAATACATATATGGTATGTAACAAGTAAATTAGCACCTTTCTGAAATCTAAAGCTTTAACCATTGGTGTGAAATTAACACAATCATGTATAAAGCTTTAGATTTCGATAATGTATGATGCTTTGTAAACAAGGAAAAGCAACCTTTGATAATCAGAAAAACTTTATTAAGAAATGTAACATAAAGTATGACTCTAGAGGAGGTTTGATTGCAAAGAAAAAACTACTATTATGGTCATGTCAGTAACTGACATATAACCTAATAGTATTTTCTCTTTGAATTCAAACATCCTCTTAAGTTTCAAAGAAAATTTATAATCAAATGTTTATCATTTACAACACAGTTTTCACAGATATGTATCATAAAGTATGACTCTAGAGGAGGTTTGAATTGTTTTCACAATTATTCACATCAGTCATTCTCAGACCTACGACCTTCTGTATCAGTTCGGATTCCATCCATTCGCTGTTTCTCTTTCCTTGGCCAATAAAAAGATATGTTACATCAACCATCGATAGATGAAGCATTGAGCACATCGGGTAATTGACAGATCGGGAATGTGTGTACAAGGTGATAAGAAAACATAGCCTAGGGGCTCAACTCCACAGGCGAGTAAATTAGCGCTAATCCCCTTGTGTATCAGGGGCAATAAATCACATCTGCGCATTTGTATTGCGGGGAAGTGTACTGAGGGCCCTTTCATGTGAGAAAAAAATTGCAATAGGCCCATTATTAATCAAGAGCACCTTCTTGCGGGTGCAGATCGCTCATTTATTTTCTTTTTTAAGGTGAAGGGACTCTCATTTTCAATCACAAAGGAGGGAGGGGTGGAGTGAAGAGGGGTGCATTGTGTGGGGGTGTGGACATTTATTACATTATCTTCCAAAAATGCGAAAAAGAAAGTAAAAAACAAAAACAAAAAAAAATTCGGGGGGGGTGGGGGGTGGGGGGGGGGGGTCTTGGGTGCGATGGTTGGACGGTATTTCAAACATAAAATAATAAAAATAAATATTTGTGTTTTTTAACCGTTTCAAAAAAATGGGGGGGGGGGGTGAGGTGGGGGGGGGGTATAGTGTGAGGGTGTGGTGGTAATTTGTGAGATGATCTTAAAAAAAAAATTAGGGGGGGGATTCGGGTGGGGGGAGGGGGGTGGGGGGATTCTTGGGTGCGATGGTTGGACGGTATTTCAACATAAAATAATCAGAATAAATAGTTTTGTTTTTTAACCGTTTAAAAAAAAATGGAGGAGGGGGTGGGGTGGGGGGGGTATAGTGTGAGGATGTGGTGGTCATTTGTGAGATGTTCTTAAAAAAAAAAATAAATAGGGGGGGATTCGGGAGGGGGGGAAGGGGGGGGGCACGGGCGATGGTTTGGGTGGAGTATATTGTGGTATGTCAGGTAAGAGTAGTTTTGTCAAAGTATCAATCAAATCTAATCATAAATAAAGAAGTTATGGCAATTTTAGCAAAATTTTATAATTTGACCTTGAGAGTCAAGGTGATTCAAAGGTCAAGGTAAAATTCAACTTGCCAGGTACAGTAACCTCATGATAGCATGAAAGTATTTGAAGTTTGAAAGCAATAGCCTTGATACTTAAGAAGTAAAGTGGATCGAAACACAAAATTAAAGTAAAAAAAGGGCCATAATTCCGTAAAAATGACATCCAGAGTTATGCAACTTGTCCTTTTACTGTACCCTTATGATATTTTGCGAGTGTTCCAAGTATGAAAGCAATATCTATGATACTTTAGGGGTAAAGTGGACCAAAACACAAAACTTAACCAAACTTTCAATTTTCTAAGTATAAAGGGCCCATAATTCCGTCCAAATGCCAGTCAGAGTTACATAACTTTGCCTGCACATTCACCTTACGATAGTTAATAAGTGTTGCAAGTATGAAAGCAAAAGCTTTGATACTGTAGGAATAAAGTGGACCTAAACACAAAACATAACCAAATTTTCAATTTTCTAAGTATAAAAAGGGCACATAATTCTGTCAAAATGCCAGTCAGAGTTACATTACTTTTCCTGCACAGTCCCATTATGATAGTTAGTAAGTGTTGCAAGTATGAAAGCAATAGCTTTGATACTTAAGGAATAAAATGGACCTAAACACAAAACTTAATCCAAATTTTCAATTTTCTAAGTATAAAAAGGGCACATAATTCAGTCAAAATGCACGCCAGAGTTATCAAACTTTGCCTGCCCAGTCTCCTCATGATAGTAAGTAAGTGTACCAAGTTTGAATGCAATAGCATTGATACTTTCTGAGAAAAGTGAACCTAAACGCAAAACTTAACCAAAATTTCAATTTTCTAAGTATAAAAAGGGCACATAATTCAGTCAAAATGCACGCCAGAGTTATCAAACTTTGCCTGCCCAGTCCCCTTATGATAGTTAGTAAGTGTACCAAGTTTGAATGCAATAGCATTGATACTTTCTGAGAAAAGTGGACCTAAACGCAAAACTTAACCGGACGCCAACGCCGACGCCGACGCCAAGGTGATGACAATAGCTCTTTTTTTTTTTCAAAAAATAGATGAGCTAAAAATCATAACTCGACAGCTAGCTTGGGGCTCGGGCCCCTGGGCCCAGTGCCTGGGTACGAGCCTGGTGATGTAGCCAAAATTCAGAGGCTTTATCTCGAATCAGCCTATGAAATATTCGAAAATATTCACGCGTGTCTGCTGACGTTATGTAAAGTCATTAAAGGTGAAATACTGGGTAAAACCGCTACGCCGAAAAAGCTCATTAGTGCTCTATACCTATGTTTAGGTCAGAGTTGTTGACACCGTGTGAACTGCTGGGGTAACAAGTAATGCATAAACAACAAAGTACGGGTCAACGGGGCTGTTTTTATGACTACCTAATTCGTGAGTAAACAGTATTGCTCGCAGATTGATTTTTTATTTATGTTCATCAATTATCTGATTGTACAGGGAATTTTCATCATGAAATTATATTCTTAGCGAGATTTTCCAACAATTTAATATGATGGTGATTGCAAATTGTTGTAATATTCAGTTCTCATTACAATTTTTATCATACTTTCTATGATTTCAGAAAGTCCAAAAAGGACCATGTTGTTGTTATTTTGTCTAAGTTATCTCTATAAAATAAATAGGATGATAAAAAGTGCACACAAATCTCGACCCGTGCATTATGACAAACTCTTTATAAATTTGAATGGCGTGTGTTCATTTCAAACTTGCGATTAATTTTGAAAAATGAGTTGCGTCTTAAATTATGCAATAGCGAACAACTTCAGTACCTCCCGCGCTTTGATTCACTTTTGTGAATGCTACATAACCACTGTTGTACAATCGGACACAAAATCGTGCAAAGAGAGCGTTCAATGAATTTCCACGATCAACACGATTAACAAGATGCACTTTTAGATTCGATAAACCCTATAACGTGTGATAAGATCGCCAAGATCAGTCCATGATTGTTATCATAACGCCAATCGAGATAGTGGGAACATAACGCACCTACAAATGTATTTCAACAAGAACGCTAAACTATTATGTTTATATTTGAATTATAAAGTACACTTGCATTTACTTGCAGTAAATAAAATACAAATATTATACCATGCATGACATAATGTATTTTATCACATGCCATACATTTTTCCCCAAGTAATATAGTTTTATCGAACACATGTGTAACATACTTTTTAAGCGTTTTCATTGGCTTAGTTTTCGCATTTTGTTATTTTGCTGAAATGACGTTGCAATGTGAAATGACGTCACGAAATGTAAACAACATTCGGGATGTATAATTATGTTTAAGATAAGATAAGTTTTATTTAAAGTCGGCAAGACAGCAACATATACAACATAAGGTCATGTGAGCTTTTGAACCGACTATAAAATATAAAGGCTCGCTTACCAACAAAATTCCTAAACTCGTTTAATAAAATATGGTATGATATGACAACGAGTGCCAGATCCTATATATGTTAAGATATATTACATCATTACGTAAATGTGAATGTTTTATATGGATTACTTAAAACTGCACAATTTTGTTGAGCTAGTAAAACTTAGAGAAGTATAGACAGTACATAGAGTAAATATTTACATGATTGCGTCATTAGTCCCTGAGAAAGCTTATCAGGGACGACACTTTCCGCTTTGATGGAATTTTCCAATAATAGGAAGTCTATTTGTAACGAAAATCCAGTTACTGCGGAAAGTGTGGTACCTGATAGGCCTGTGGAAACTACACTGGCTAATTTTGGATGGAATTGTACACTCGATTAAGCAACTTTTTCCCCGAACGAGGCTCATACCAGAATACATGATTATGAAATTCACGACTTTTTATCATTTAAGGCACTACTGAGATTCTGATACAATGCTTGTATATAACAAAATACGTATAAATATCATGCACACTTATACATGTTTAGTTTTTTTATGTTGATTCATAACCTCGTACAAATATGAGTATCTTGCTTTAAACACTTCTTGCATTATACAACTAATAGGATATACTCGCCGATGTACATACAAAAAAGATATGCACCTTGCTGTGCTTCATGATAAATTTCAACGTTGCATGCATTGATTACCATTGTACATTATACATCCCTGATTTCATCTATGAAAAGTCTACATTTCAAAAACATAAGCATAATAATGAACCTTTAAAATCTCAACATACACTTCCTGAGATCTAAACTAAATGTTGGTTAATACCGGAAATAGCGGACGAAGTTTGAGACATTGTAGGTGTCGCTCTCGATCCCCAACTCGTTGCAAAGAGCTAACAACTTTTCGCGGCAGACGTCGGGGTCGGTGCCAGAAACACCTAAGCTTCCGTACGGCATCTCGTCTTCCTCCACCTCCATGTTGTCTTCCTGGAACATGTGGAACAACACCTCGCCGTTATCTTGAAGGCATTTTATACGTTCACGGAAGTGGCTGTCGTTTACAAGATGGCTGTGAAGAGACGGAAGTAACATTACTGTCATGAGGCGCTCGTACGGCTGGAACTTTGGCACGAACGGTTTAATGTCGCACGAGATCATGAACGCGCACATCGCGAGGTCGACGCCGTGCAGGCGCCTGATCCACTTGCGCAGATAAAAACCACCCATCCGACCGTTGATCTCGATGAGTTTTGGTCCACGGGCCGTCATCTTCATTTCGACGTTGAAGACGCCGTCGGAGAGGCCTGAGATACAAATAATACTGCATAAAAATATGTTCACATAAGTATTATAAAAATTGACGTAAATAATAGATACAAAAATACTAGTAACAGTGCGCTACATGCTTCCCCTACATGTGATTATTTGTGGCAAGTTAGTTTACAATGGCTGGACAAGATCGGACGGAAGGACGTGAAATGTGACTGGTCCGCTATATATCGGGCGAACAACAAGTGGGTTCAACGAAAATGTGTAAGCGAATGTAATGTTCTACAAGGTCATACTTTTCAACGTGTACATAAGGAACCCCATGCACAATACTAACTTGGACATTTTTGCTATATTTTTTTTTAATTCCCACTAATCTGTGTATCTATGTGTTCAAACCCAATTGACCCGTTTCAAATCTTTTAAAAATAATATCTGTTTTAAACTACCATTAGTAAATAAATGGGGGAAGATTTGTTTTTTAACCAACAATAGGATAAACTAAGATATCGACCAGAGTACTCTCGACTTGTTCTTGTTGCATTTTTTAAACATGACATATGGCGTTTTTCACAGAAAAGCTGCGAGCCCCGCGCGTATTTTAAGGGAAAATGGCGGGGGAGGGGGCTCAAGCTTATTAATATCTCTGACCTATATTGATAAGATGTTTGTTTTTCTTATGTTGGAATGCGGCAAATCCGGTTTACAGCTTTCATAGATGATCCATTTATTGAATCCTGTTTTAGGAAACCTGGACTTCAAACATGTGCGTTAAGTCCATACGAGTAATCCTGTCAATGCCGTAATTTACCGATGTCTACGCAGCAGTTGAAGGCGGCCACAATCAGCTGTGCCTGGCGGTCCGGCGGCAGCAATGACGGCATAGTGGCAGCAGTTTCTAAAACAAACAAGGAACTTGGTTGAATGCAAACGCGGAAAGCGTTTTTCCAGATTAGCCTATGCGAATTGCATAGGCTTATCAGGAACGACACTTTAAGCACATGAATTAAACCCTGTTTACTCAGAAAAATGCTCATGTGCAAAGCTATATCTGGTACTCGAATAATGCAATAACGGCCACACTTGTACAGTGAAGCTGACAGTTGCACTTGTAACAATCACGTGTCAATTAAACGCTACAAATATTCATTATGGATACCGAATGTCTTATTTATATACACTTCAATGAAGCCGTTGAAATATTTTCATTTACGAAAATAAACTTAACTCATTGAAAAATAAAATGAACCTCGACATTCAGCTTGTCAGGAAAATGGCGCAAAATCTCCCAGTTTTATTATGGGTTTTATATCTACACTACTCCGATAGTCAAATCCAAATTATGATGAGTTTACACTGTTTAAATAAATATCACCATCAAACCAAGAAGTCCTTCTGACATAGTTAACCCACGCAATCATAGTTTCTAAATGATCACATTATCAATCAAATGTTGCCACAAGGTGATGTTCATAAATCATTATGTTCATCTAACTCAATATAAAAGGATGTATGTACAGAATTAGAAAATACCAACCAACTTAGTACGATGTAGTCAAACGACATTTGAAATGTCATTTTGATAACGAAATCAATACAAAGTGAAACACTTATATCTACAATGAAACACGTAAAGCTACAATACCAAACTAAATCAAAAGGGACCAACCCCTGAAAGAGGGGAAGTTAGTGGGTCCGTTGTCGGAAATGAACGCCCCAACGAGCTTGTTCCCGTAGATGACCACGTCTACGTCATGCTCTGTGCCCCCGTAGAACTCCATGACAAGCGTTTCCGGCCCGAACCCCAGTCCTAACGCAGGGTGGTCGGCCTCCGTTTGGAAGCAGTCGATGGTGGCGCGATGTTGCTTCCTTAGCTCCTCGGCGCTTGTCACGAGCGTCGCGCCGATTGCGCTGTTTCCGTGCTCTAGCTTCAGCATAAGTGGGTAGCTCACCCTGCAAGAACGCAACGGAAAAATAAACACACCGTTTTACGATAATGTATATGATAAATTTCATATATCGTTCCATTTCCCTTCTACTATACCTAAGTTACCACGCTTTCTACCTAACCGGAACTTACTGGTTGCAGATGGCGTCGATGTCGGCGGGTTCCCGGATGAGGTAGCTGGGCGAGGAAAACTGGCAGGTCTTCACCAAGTGGGAGACTTGTGTATCCTTCTTTTAAACTGCCGACTGCGTTCGACTTTTCTTTTTAGCGTTAAGGGCTCCCTCCACGCAGGCGCCTTAAGATAACATATACAATTTATGTGTGTTTTATTATGTATTATTTGTGTTTATAGGTCAAAAACATTAATTGGGCACCCTCGACGTTGGCACTGAATATGTTGGAAAAAATATTTTTCAAAAATTCATTCATTATAAGTTTTTTTTTCAAATTACGTTCATTGATCGACCATTAAACAACAGTTTGCAATAATTATGCGTTGACAAAACTGTTTTCTCTCTACTGTTGAACCCTGTACACTAACGAGTATCGTGATAATTTTTGGCAATGATATTTTCATAAAGGGGTTTTAATTTAGTTTAAACCCTGGTTACAAGAGTGGGGCATCGCGGATGGGCTGCGTCAATCAGGTGGTTTCCGGTCAATAGCGTTAGTTTGCATCGACCAATCTTAATTGAAATAAGATAAAGCAAGCGTGTATGGAGACCTTGTTTGTGAATATATTTGATTCGATGTCAATGCAATTTTCAATTTAGAACTAGAATTAAACTTTCTGATAAATAGCTTGAGTATTGACAAAGATAATGCACTTTAATCTTGTACAACGGCAGTTTGTAGGAAGACCTCGGTTGGGATTGCAATTAGTTCCTATTTGGTCGAGTTCAAGGTCACTATAACTGAACAAAACAACAACAGCAATCATGCTGTTTCCTGTCAAAAAAATTAGTTTGCATCTGAAATATTAATAAAACTTATGACATAGCACGTATGCGTGGGGACCTAGCTGGAGATTTTAAATGGGGCTTTTCGGGTAAATATCAAAATCAATGTTATTAAATATGCAAACTTGGTTATCGCTGAATAACTAGACTTTGGATGGAATATAGCATTGGAATTTAGTTTGTATGTTGCAGCTTTTTGCTTTTATGCAGACCGGCATAGTTTTAAAGTTTGGGTCAGTTTATTAAAGACCAAGGTCGCTGTTACTAATAGAGAACAACAGATTTCTCAACAATTAAACTTGAATACGGATTAAGTTAGTGTGCTTATTTTTGTGTGTGCGTAACATGTGCATCAAGCCTGTGATTCCATTTATTGCCAGCATGGTCAAGATTAAGGTTAATGTTAGACTGTGACGTCAAACAAATTTAACTTGTGCCTCTGAAAAAACCGAGTTTTGATGGTAGGTATTTTTCTGAAAATTGTTTTCGTTAGCAGTTTCCATGCAGACCAAGATTAGGCTCGCACATCATTTTAATCAATAAACAATACGTTGAAAACCTCGGTATGTTGCGTTCCCTTTTTTCTTGCTTTACTAATCTGCTTAGGTGAATAATTACACGTTATGAGTCCTTTTAGCGTTTTTGTGCATGAGGTCTATAGAGGTATCATGCTTGAACGCATTTTATCCAGATCTTTAATTTACAATGAACAAGGGACAAAATTGTCACAAAACCAGATTTTCATTGTGAAAAAAAAATCTGATAAAGGGAGAAAACTCAAACTGAACTTTTGAAATGACCAAAAAAAATTAACCCCCTTTGTAAGTTTTTTTTTTTTAAATCTATTTTTAGTCGTGGCGACCTTGACATTGGAGATATTGACGTGATTCTTTCGTGGGACACACCGTCCCATGATGGTGAACAAATGTGCCAAATGATTTTAAAATCTCACAATGAATGACATAGTTATGGCCAGGACAAGCTCATTTATGGCCATTTTTGACCTTTGAACTCAAAGTGTGACCTTGACCTTGGAGATATCGACGTAATTATTTCGCGCGACACACCGTCCAATGATGGTGAACAAATGTGCCAAATGATTTTAAAATCTGACGATGAACGACATAGTTATGGCTCGGACAAGCTCATTTATGGCCATTTTTGACCTTTGAACTCAAAGTGTGACCTTGACCTTGGAGATATCGACGTAATTATTTCGCGCGACACACCGTCCAATGATGGTGAACAAATGTGCCAAATGATTTTAAAATCTGACAATGAACGACATAGTTATGGCCCGGACAAGCTTATTCCGCCAGCCCGCCAGCCCGCCAGCCAGCCAGCCCGCCAGCCAGCCAGCCAGCCCGCCCGCATTCGCCAATCTAATAACCAGTTTTTTCCTTCGGAAAACCTGGTTAAAAACATAACGAATACTATTTATCGAAATTGTATAATATTCGGATTAGTCTTTACTCAGCATTTTCCCACGTGAAAAAACCGCACGCGTTTTTGTGACATCAACACGCCAACAAAATTCAAAACAAGAAACCGTCGGAGACGGGTGATGCTCCCCAAATGTTTGTTGTTGTTTTTTTGTCACAATATTGCACTATATATTTAGATAAAAGAATACGTCTAGTAGTTGTGGAGACAAGAATTGAACTATATGTACAGTTCAGAAAATTTCAAAGGGTCATAAGTCTGTTGAAAATCATCTGACCAGAATCCGCTGATAATATGCACATCTCCTCTTGGTAGTGAAGCTTCCATAAAGTTTCATTGAATTCCGGCTATTAGTTGCTGAGAAATAGCCCGGACAAAAATTGTACACGGACGGAAGGACACACGGCCAGACGAAGCGGCGACTATATGTTCCCCTCAAAAAACTTTTGGGGGAGCATAATTACCACGGCCGAATTTATAAACATCGAGTGAAGTATCCAAGAGACGTTATAGGTATTAATTATGATATAGCCATAATGCTAATAAAAGCAAAATTAATTCTAAATTTACCAAAGGTAAACATGCATACACTTAATACTTTCCCTCTCAGAAGAAAATACAAAATGGCTAATTGCAACAGCATAGAACCAAAACAGCCTGCGAGAAACTCGCAGTTTGTTTAGCTTTGATGCTGTTTGCTAATCATCAGTATCTAACGGTTGCAAATGAAGCCTTTAAAACTTGAAACTAGTAAAAATGTATTCAATTAAAATTAACTTTTGGGACTAGACATGCGTCAAAATACGTATCTAAGAGGTGAAGGGTTAAATATAACGATTGTGCAACTATACAGCGCTGTATAATGAAGACATTGTTTTTCAGAAGTTGAGTAGATCTTAAGTTTAAGCCCTTGTATTTTACTGAACAATTTCTTGGAATTTCCAACCCTGTTTTCTTTATTATAGGCTCCAACTATAGGTTGATGCAGAAAAACACACACTTATTTTTCGTATTTGTCTATGGTAAAAAAGTCAAGGATAGTATACGGATCAATATACGGTATTGGACAAATGATGAGGTGTTCGGAGGCGATTGGTTAGGGAGGTGCAATTCTAAAGGAAGACGATTGTTTTGCCGTAGCGGACGTTATTTAAATCCATGTTCATAATACTCAATAGGCTTTCGAACAGATGTTCGTATTTTGAAATATTTCTTTAAATAAGTGTAGGCACAAAATTGTAATAATTGCAATCATTTCCAATAATTATACTTAGAAGAAACAGTATAAAATAAGAAATGTTCTTGTTCTGAAGTTCGGATCCGGGAAATCTAATCTTAAAGTCTCAAAAACGCTCAAAATCAACGAAAATTTCGTTAAGTATTTTGTAAAATAAAGTTACCACCTAAGCAATCAGTGTTCCTTATAGCAATAGCCAAAATATAAACGCTAGATGTGGTATGATTACATAGATTTTTGTAGATACAAAATGCTCGTTTGTATTTATTTATGGCCACAATTAATTCCCGCGAATATATCTATTCATACGACACACGAACACCATTTAATTGTTCATGTGTCGTATGAAAAGATATGCAAAACAATAATTTTGAATAGTAATGTTACTTTAATCTAATTTTCTACCACTACACCACTGATGCTTTTTGCATTTGGAGGGTAGTTTAAACTCTATGTCGGTAATAAAGGTTTTTTTGCAAAAGAATTCGATTGAAAACATTGCAAACGCTTTATTATTTCCGTTTTTGATTGACGATTATCAACAAACGAACTTATTTGTATAATATTTAATCAGGGGTGCTATTTTTCTGGTATTAATGAAGCGCATTCATTATGTCTTGCATATACGACACTTAATGTTAATTTGTCATGTTAAAATGTGTGTAAATATATACGTTTTCAACGGGCGGTTGGGGGTACGGCTAAATTTCAGCCCTCATAATAGCATAACAATCGCTGACCCCCTACCTCGCGCTCCCAGGATCTCCCGCACCATGGCGGCCAATGGCACCGCGTCCTCCTAGAACGTAAGGCAGCCGTCCACCTGGAGGTCTCGCTGCTTCAGGAGGCTGATGATCTCGGTCGCATGGTGCCTGTCGTTTGCGTGGTCGCCTTTGTCATCGTATGGGATTAAGACGTGTATTAGGTCCTTGTGTCTGTGGTTTGGGTCTGGATCCACTATAACCAGCTGTGTGCGAGAAATATGGTTTAATGATATTGGGAAAACACCAACTCCAGTGTTACGTTATTAATTACGATAAACAATCACCTGTCCCTGCGTTTTATACGGAATAATTATCAAGTTAAAACATTTTCCAACGCGTTAAATTCAGAATAAATAGCATATAACGTGGTCACATGAGAACCGATGGAAATAAACAGTTTTTAGTTGTGAGCGATGGCTCAAAACTAATGTAGAGCGAGTTTTGCAAGTCAGTCTGCTGCTAACTAGGATATCGTCAGCTCTACTACGCTAGCAACGATAACCACCGCATCTGCCTGTTCATAGTTCACCACTGGTACTCTGCAGTGTGTGAATGTAATCAATAGTATTCTAAGTGTTCCTAGAGAATCTTAAAATGTTAATTCTGCAAATTCTGCAAGTGTGAAACTACAATGTGAGATATAGTAAAGCTTCATCGTGCTCGTTTCTTATAGTAGACACTAGAATCGGCAGAATAAAACATTAAGTAATTCAACAAATTATCAGTAATCAAGTGTATCTAAAAATTGCACAACAATTTAGACTCAGAGATGCGCATGTATTACTGCTACTGAGTTGATTCTTGACGCGCAATGCATTAATTATTTCATTAACCTGGTATTTTCTTCATTTATTTATTTTATTTGACCTCGTGATCGAGTTTTTGACCTCAAGTAACCCATTATTATTTTGTCCGAGATATAATTGAACATTGAATAATTGTTCCGATCAGGTTCCATTAAGATTGGCAAATACATTATCATCAAGTGTGTTTACAAGGTTTCACTAACATCATATAAAGAAACTGCCTAACCGGCATTGTGTCATATACATGTAGATAACACCAAACAATGAGACTTTAAAAAGTCTTGAAAAGATTTTAATGAAGAAATACACTAACTTATTATATTATAAAAGACTTTTACCGCTAAGCATGCGTTGGTTTTCAAGAAATATCTCTTTTTTCACAAATAAAACAGCCATATTATAAAGAGAAGTAAACGTACATTTATACCACTTTTCTTCACCATCCTCCATATTCTCCTCTTGTGAAATCCGCCCGCATCTAACGCCAGTATTGTCTTCCCCGACATAAGGAAATACTGAGATCTGGTCAGAGCGGTCCTCACGAACGGGCGAACGGACATACCGTCCAAACCACCACACTCGAATTTGTTTGGATGAGAAACTTTCAAGACGGCCATATCTTTATCGCTGATATCGTTTCCGGCTGTCTTCAGAATTTTTTCCACTGGTTGCACAGTTCTGTTTTGTTCTACAACCATTCCGTCCGCGAATGATGCGAAACTATCGCGCACTGCAGCGTAACCGATGTACATGTGCGTATCCATATTCACCGCTACTGCCGTCACTTTGCCGTTACACTCCGTAAGAACGTAGTCGATGCCTGGGTTGGAACAGAAACGTGCCTTTGTAATATTGAACCAGTGTACCGCCAGTAATGCCCAGATCGACTACGACTTTAAAATATACCGGTAACACAAGCATAGCTGGGGAGTTTCACTAGTATAACCCATCGCCACAACAGTACAACAACTGTGATGATAATTTTGTTAAAAATGCATTTGATATTTATATTAGCATGGCTCTGGGAAAACGCAGCATAATCCACGTGAGTTAAGTGTCTTGCTATATTAGCCGGTGCAGTCCGCACACGCTGATTAGCGACGGCTATTTCCACTTCTATGGAATTGTTCATTTAAATCAAGTATCTTCTAAACGAAATGCCAGTCTTAGCGGAAAGTGTGTCTCTGATAAGCATGTGCAGACTGCACAGGCTTACCTGGGCCGACAGTTTACGCTCAACAATTAAGCCCCGTTTTCCCAGAGCGATTCTCATAACGTAACGGGAAGGGGAAAATTTAATATTGTTATGAGATTTAAGCGGCTTAAACTTGAACAAAATAATTTAAAGTGTGTTCTCGATCCTTCTTTTTTTTTAAATAAGTCCGACAATGCGAATAATATTCGACTTGATTTTACTTCTGCCGGAACCTATCTCACCAATGAGGTCCGTTTGCGCACGTGGCTCCACCCTCTCCTCGTCTGACCGTTTACTCTCGCGGTCCATGATTGACTGAAGCGCCTCCTCTGCGTGCGCGCGCATTTAAGTCTGGAATTCCGAGATAAACGTTTCGTCGACAATGTTCAAAGTTTTCAGCATGATTTCGAGGGACATTGGTACCGTCTCAGCACCTCTGATGTCGATTTGTTTGTTGAAAATACTGCAGATCGGCTTAAAAGAGAACGTCTGACAATTATTTTCGAACAAACTTGCAAACATTGGAAATAATTTCTACCCAGTCCCACAATTATGTCAGACCTTGTATAAAACTTGTAAGCTTGTACGAATTTTACATCACTTATTTCTATGCCTGCTGCAATTTGATCCGCGTTCTATGACAACCGGGCTTTATGCATGTGCGCACAGTGTCATCCAAGATTAGCATGTGCAGTCCGCACAGGCTAATCAGGTACAAAACTTTCCGCATACATATACTTTTTCATATAAAGGAGGCGTCTTTTTAACCAGTCTCCGATCTAGGCGGAAATTATCGTCCATGATAAGCCTGTGCGGACGGCACGGGAAAATACGGGATGACACTTCATGCACACGTATTAAGCCCCGTTTTACAAGAACGAGGGTTATTTCTCCACATTGAGTGCACATTTACAGAAACATTGAGTAAAGGTCAAGATAACAAAAAGGTATCGAAACAGTAAGGCGTTATTAATTTTGAAAAACAAACAAACCATGTAATGGTAGAAATCACATGCGCCGTTCTAAGAGTTTTTCCATTCCTCTCTTTTACAAATTGTCATTATTTACTGTAAATTATTCTAAAAAATATTTATGTACTTTAAAAAAAGCAGACGACAGACCGGCGTGCAGACGGGTGTGTTGTCAAAATCTCTGCAGACGATCGCTCGACATTTTACGCCGAAATCCGCGCTGGGCGCGACCCACAGGTACTTTGCGTCCTCGGTCCTTCCGGCGATCAGATGGTCGTTGTAAGCCTCCACGAGAACGGAGTTTGAGTCTTGAAGCTCGTTCAGCATTTTCAGCACCGTGTCCACAATACAGGACCGGTCTTCAATGCTGAAAACCGAGGCGTCCGAGCTTCCCATCTGTGTTCGTTTGGACGGTCTTATGAAAATCTTTAGGTAGTAGACTTGAAGGTAATCGAATATGATGATAATGTGGCAAAATTATAAATTTAAAGGGACAATACATTTCCATTGAAAAAAAAAACCTCAACTTATTTTCCATGGAATTAAACACTATGTGAAAAAAAAATGCGCATATACTTTAATATTAACATTCCAACACTGCTTTTTTGTTATTCCATTATCGAAGCTAATGTCGATATATTGATTATTTACAATACATTTAGATGCATATATATATATATATACTTTAAGTGTATTCTGAAAAACTAAATAGATTCACTGCGAAACTCATACGATAAGAAACAACATTTACCCTTTAGCGGTTGTTATTGGACAACTCTTGCAGGAATTTTGAGACTTTTTTCGCCACAAAATCCGGACTGGTGTTCCTTTCGTACTCGTGGATGACGGCATTGACAGGCACAGCAACCAGACTGTGTTTCGGTCTGTAACAGAACGCGAGCGTTTCGGGCGTTGCTATGCCAACGGAATACAGGACACTTCGTGACCAGAGCCGGTCATTGATGACGTCACGGAGGTCATACGAACTGCTCATTGGACAATCCGAATTTGCCTGAAAATATGTTATTTTTGATAACCGACACTTAATATGCATACGTTTCTTTTTATGTTTTTAAGTGTAATTTTGCTTCAAACTTCAAAGCAAAAATCGTTGCACTGACTTTGTTCATAATAATTTAAGTGTACAATATATTGACCAATCTGTAAAGAAATACCATTGAACACTGTTAAAATATGTGGCGTTAAACCCTTGATGTATCGCGAAAAAGGAATATAATTAAATAGATCGAATACCAATTAACATGCATGACAAGCATTTAAGCGATGTAAAATATTGTTACTGGCAAGATTTGGTGGGAAAACTGGGCTTAATGCATGTGTGTTAGGTGTTATCCAAGATAAGCCAGTGAAGTCCGCACAAGTTAATCAGGGCAGACACTTTCCGCTTTTATGGAAATTTTTGTTTACAGAAACTTTCTTCTAAATGAAAATCCACTCTACGGGGAAGGTATCGTCACTGATTAGCCTGAGATGACTACACATACCAATCTGGGACGACACTTGACTGACGTACATTAATTGAGCTCATTTTTTTTCCAGAACGCGACTCATATATTTGGATTACCCTGCATGGCTTGCAGAGTCCGTTACCTTAAGAAACCAACAAATGCTGGTGGCTACATTACTTAAATAGTATGTCCGTCGTTCCTCTGTCCGCCAGTGGCCGCATGAGTAAAAAATTCACGAGATACGTCACTTGCCTCGGCGGCTCGAATTCGTTAAGGTAAGTTGCGCCGCATGCGTAAAACGTGACGTCCTTGTGCACATATAGGGTGTAAATGCCCCGGTGGATACTAGAGGGGACCTTGGAGAGCCACGACGACGATAGGATCATGTATATTGTGCCGGGCGCCTGACGACCACCTTGGGTGGGGTTAAAAAATATGTATGGGTTATTGTAACTCATTCTAATTTCAACAATAATTTTTACTTATTTGAATTTAAGGTTATAAAATATAGACTTACGTGAACATTCACGTGTACACGGCAATAACAAAGTTTCCTCTTATTCAAAAGTCAAATACTCCTCCATAAGTGTCGTAATGATTACTGTAGATTTAATTTCTGCAAACAAATATACATATTGCTTTTTCAAACTATTTATATAGCAAGGAGGTGCAGGCAATAATTGGCAATAACAAAGTGCCAATTGGCGATACAAATCTATCGCGCATGAATTAAATAACCGAGCATATACCCTGAATCATGTACATATACATACATATCAATATGAATTATTACCCTTTGCCACGTGTGTCAAATAAAATTTTCGCATACCTCACTATTCAGTATGGATCCATAGAGGTTAGGAAAAGCGCGTTACCTTCCAGGCATATCGACGTGGTATTCCCGGCCCGGTGTAGCACGGCCACCACCGCCTTCTCTCTGGGCGCGTCCTTGGCGGCCCGAGGGGCGCGGGTGCGATCTACGGTCTCGGGATACCCAAGCTCGAACAGATGGTATTGCAACTCGTGGTACTGGCTCGCGATGTCCGCGTCCTCACCGGGAATCTTTCAAAAAGGTTGATTGTATGTTGCTAATGGGAAACCTATATCGATACATAATACTTTCTGTTCGCCCTCACCCCTCTAAAACAACCACAACAACAAAACACACACACACACATACACACACACGCACGCACGCACGCACGCACACACACACCCTCACACACACACACACACACCCTCACACACACACACACACACACACACACACACACACACACACACACACACACCAAACAACAACAGCATAGCACCAAACAAATTAAACATAACTGGCTGCTACATACCGCATTAGCCCACGTGGACACTGGTCCCAAATTTGCATCCTGCTTCCTTCCGACATTCGTGCTCGTCTTTGTAGCAATTTTAACGTCTTTCAAGTGGTCGACGTCGGTGTCAATTCCGGTGTTCACACTCTCTACGATGTCCATTGCTATATTTGATTGTGGGTAACGAATCGTGTATACGGTTTCAGTAAAAATTGTTTGCTCTGAAAAAAGAGAGCTATTATTTAAGAGTTATTTATCGCGTTAACATTATAAGAGCCGCGTTCCAGCAACTAAAATGCGATAATCCTTTTAGCAAACGCTGAATTGTAAAGAACAAGAAGACGTTTGTGAAATTGAAAAAGCGCATCGAATAAAGTCGCGTGACCAAAATAAATGTAAAAAACTAGTCAAAGTCTTGCATTACAAGGGCTGTGAACAAAACTTAAATCGTGCTATTACACTATTACATAAAAATCGCTGTGATTCGCTGTTTAACTCGATTATAGCAATAGAATCCGGTGAACGGATGATGTGTAGTTATTCGTGACGATACATTAATAATCAATGACACAGTTTATAAATACAGCGACACTACACAATCAATTGCATCTGTCGGTAAAAGGTGATCAGGTGATGCATTTCAACATGGTTTTCCGAATAAAGAACCTAGCAACAAAATAAACCTAAAGTGTGGGTTGAATAACGACCACGTGAATGATGACAATGAAGCAGGAGAAGCAACACCGAGCAGAAACCTCCCATTCGAAGACACTACACTAGGGCGAAGACGTAAATGTTTCCTCACGAATGTGTCATAGCCTAGGAATACGGCCGAGGACATACACATATTGTAAATAGTAATAATATACAGTTAAATGTTACTTCTGTTAGCTGGAATATTGCTTGTGTTAGTTAGCACGCAAATAAAGCAAAGTTTTAATAAGTTTTTATGTCCTTTGATATAGTACATTAATGTGAAACATGGGTTGAACAGGGTTAATTGCTAAACATAATTGAAACTATGTATGGGCATTTAAATCTTGTGTTAAGTCGTGTACAACATATTTAGACAACTTTAGTTATGCTGCCCGTCTACGACAAGTGAAGGTAACATCTAAGATTTTCCTTTCACTATTTATATAAGATTTGGAACTTTTGTTTACAAAACAGCACATTGTCAGGCTTAAATATAAACGAAGTAACATTAATTTTATTGTTATTTGGGGATGATATGGCAATATCAGGTAAATCATCAAAAGAAGTACAGAACCAATTAGATAAAATGTATCTGTATTGTAATTCCTCGGAGCTTAATGTTAACACTTCAACAATAAAAGTAATAATTTTTGCAAAAGGGATAAAATTTGACAAGACGAAAAATAGACATATAATGGTCAAAATATAGAATTCGTCGACAATTTAAATTATCTTGGCACGTTTTTTAATTACATTGTTAGTTTCACTTTCAATCAAAAACATTTAGTATTAATAGCCCTTAAGGCTATTAATATTTTACTATATAAATGTTAAACAGTATAATCTTCAGATGCAATAATATTGCCAGTTGTTTGATTATTTGGTTGGGTCTATTTGTTGCTATGCCTCTGAAATATGCGGTTTCAATAAACCAAAGAGATCGAACGCATTCATTTACAATTTGCAAAAGACTGTTAAACGTAAAAATAAGCACTTGCAATGCTGCACAATATGGTGGGTTGGGCAGATATCCATTGTATTTAAAACGTTATGAACAAATTAGTAAGTATTGGTTTAAAATTATGAACCGTACAAATATTATTATACAAACGATGTACATCCCAAAGACTAAATGATAGATATAAAGGATGCACAAATTGTCTGGGGAGCTTTAAACAATAATTAAACGATTACGGATTTTTTTTAAACAGCGAATATAACTAAAAGTCACGCTTTTGTATGCGAATTTAAGTGCAGAATTATTGACACCTTTAAACAGGAAAGGTTTTGTAATTATTAATAGAAGTTCTACTCTAGATATGTATTGAATATTTAAAACTCTTCTTGAATATGCATACTACTTAGATTTATTGCCAAAAAGTCAACGTTTATATTTTAACAATTAAGGGCTTCTGTCCATCTCTTGAGAATTTAGACCGGAAGATACGCACGCAAAAATATCCCTCATGAAGAACTTTATTGCCTTTGTTGTAACCAACGGGATAAAGAGGACGAACTCCATATCATTGGTGTTTGCTTATTTTTCCGGTAACAGCGGCAACAATACATTACACGTTTTTATTACACCAATCTATATAATCTTAATTTTCTTAGTTTATTAACATCAACATGTAAAGTTGCAAAATGTATTTTACGTAAATATAAAACGAAAGCTATTACCATACGAAATACTTTTACAAATACCACTTATTGAACTTTATAGTTTTCTGTACTTCCCTTCAAAGTAGTTTATTAATCACTTTCCAGTCATTCATATAATATGAATTATTTAATTTCTTTATGTCTTCTTTTTGCGTGTTTTGTCAAACTATATATTTAGTGAATGAAATGTAATAGTTTTTCCTTACTGCCTGTAAAATAATTATGGCTTTTCTTTTTAACAAAATTGCTGTTCTCTGCACTTATTTTGTTTCAAAATTCATTAAATATACACACGCAACACACACACACACACTACTTCTTTTAGTAACTTTTGCATAAAGACATAGGAGTTTCCTATGCAAATCTACGAGCCCATAACGTTTTAGGGGCCGAGATACGCGTACATTAACGTCCATCGCCATGCAGCTTCCCGATTCAAAGTATGATCCGCGTCATGCGAAAATGGGTCTTATGGCATAAACGGCAATCGCGCAGTCTGTTCAGGCAGTCCGCTACAGCCTAAAATGTCAATCAAGATTTCCTGATCTCATTAACGGAGAGGGTAGCTCCTCACTAGACTGTGCATACGGCATAAGAGCCATTTTCGCATGACACATAATAATAATAATAATATATGGTTGTCTAGCACCCGATTTATTGTCGCAAACGAGCTTTACCGGAAAAATGGAAACACAAGTACAGGATTTTAAAACTAAAACAAAACACTTACCTCAAAATAATAATTATATCCTGATATCGTGCGGTGCAGTTTCGTGTATTAGCCTGTAACACTTATGTTTAAGATATTATCCGTTTTTGTTCACGTTACGGAACTATTTTTAAAGATTTATTTTTTGGTGCTGTTTACAAATCCATTTAGTGATTCGCGCACAATATCCGATCTTAAATCTTACCAAAACACAACTCGTGAAGCAGTAAATCGTTGCGAAACTATAAACATAATGGTCGCTTCAGATTTATTGGATGCAGTCGTTCGTATCCACGTACATATCATTAAAATTGTAAAATACCAACTCGTCAGCGGCTGACGCAAGGTATAATATTTGTGTCATGGGTACAATTTCAGTCTGGTTCAATTACCGGCAATAAACTATAATGTGTTAAATAAAACGTCTCTCCTGCGGATGCGGGCCTACTTATGTTAATTGCTTTATCGACTAAAGCACTTACAAAACTGTGTGGCTAAATCCAAACATGTCAATTTTATGCACATAATTGCTGCACTGATGACCATCAATCAGGTCGTAATGCCTCATATGATAGATTTAAGGTAGATAATATTAATAATGAATTTCTTACGGCAGACATTGTGATCAAGTCATTACATGATACTGTTTTTAAATTAGAACAGAGTATCAGATTGCAAACAGATGTCGATTCAGCCTATATTGATATATGAACTGTTATTAGAAAAGAAATGTATAGCAAACTTGAATATAAAAAAGTTAATATACTTTTAGTAAAGATAACAAGAAAAGAAGAATAGGCAAACCGTGGTGGAATGAACAACTGTCTAACTTATGGAATTCCCAATGTAAGGCAGAAAAGGATTAGTTTAATTATAAAGAGGCCAATGCCAAAAATCATCTCAAATACTTATTTGTAACGGCAAGACGTGCTTTTGACCGTGAAGTTCAGAAAAGTAAACGGGCATACTGGGTCTCATTTCAAACTAATCTCGCCTCTCAATGTGAAGAGAATCAGGTAGAGTTTTGGAAATCCATTGGAAAAATTGGTGTTGCTCAATTCAAAAATAAAGCTATCCCTTTAGAAGTGGTCTGTGATTATGGCTCTATTTCAGATAATATTGACACAGTTTTGTCAAAATGGAAGAATGATTTTAGCAGTCTGTTTTGCAACAGAAACAATTCTTTTCAATATCAAACATGGTTAGGAAATAGCAATGTTGGGAACAATCTAAATTGTGAAAGTTTAAATGAAAATATTACTCTATCTGAAGTATGGAAGGCCATTACTAAAGCAAAGTGTGGCAAAGCATGTGGTAATACCTGTAGATGTGTTAAAAAATGATGTCTGTGTTTCTTTTCTACATATTCTTTTTAATGTTTGTTTTAACTCTGGCATAGTACCATCTGAGTGGGTTAAAATAATTATAAGTCCCATTCCTAAGTCAAGTACAACTGATTTACGAGACCCCCTGTCCTACAGAGGCATTGCATTATCCTGTTCCATGTAAAAATTATATAGCTCCATTCTAAATGACAGAATATCACAATGGTCTGAGGATAATGATGTCATTGTTGATGAGCAAAATGGCTTTTGGAAAAATAGAAGTACAATTGATCATTTGTCGTCTCTAACTAATATTATTGAAACAAGAAAGCGTTTAAGGCAGTCTACTTTCTGTGCCTTCATTGATTTTAAAAAGGCGTATGATTTCGTAGAAAGAGGCATTTTGTGGAATAAGTTGACTTCAGTGATAGGTGTTAATGGAAAAAATTGTCATAGCTATCAAATCGTTATATAATAATGTAACATCATGTGTACGAATTAATGGACTTTATACCGAAGAGTTTGAGGTTCAATGTGACCTTCGACAAGGCTGTGGCCTGTCACCCCTTCTTTTTAATCTGTTTATTAACGATCTAGCTGTTGCAATTAAAGCCCTGGATAAAGGAATATCCATAAGTGATAATGAAAAACTATGTATATTACTTTATGCAGACGACATTGTTCTTATCTCTGATAATGAGCAGGATCTACAATCTATGTTAAATGTTTTAAATACATGGTGTTCTTTCAATTGTATGGTTGTGAATCATGATAAAAGTCACATAGTGCATTTTAGACCTAATTGTAGAAATAGAACAACAATCTCATTTACATGTGGTGACTACAATTTGCAAGTTGTGAACAAGTACATGTACCTTGGTATCCTATTGGATGAGCATCTAGATTTTGGTGCCACTGCTAAGTGTGTGGCACAAAGTGCTGGCAGAGCGCTTGGTCTTTTAATTGCTAAATGTAAATCAGCAGGCGGTTTGCCATATGAAGTATTTACCAAATTATATGATACGACTGTCTGGCCTATAATTTCATATGGTGTGGCCATTTGGGGCACTTAATCATTTTCGTGTATTAATGCAGTAGAAAGTCGAGCTATTCGATTCTTCCTTGGTACAGGCCGATACACACCTATAAATGCTTTGTATGGCGACACTGCCTGGCAACTACCACATGTTAAACAGTGGAAATCTATTGCACACCATTGGTATAGACTTGTTAATATGGAGAGTGGTAGAATGAATCAAAAAGTATTTTTATTCTGTTCCGTCAAAAGTAGCAGAACTTGTAAGAATTGGCAGTTTGAATGTAAAACTCATTTTAATGATATCTGTTTGTTAAATCCATTGAATGACTGTAGAGACAGAAACCTGAGAGATTTCTGTGAACAAGTGTTGTCCCACACCATGCATAAATATGTTAGCATATGGACAAATAATGTTAATGCTGAAGTTGGGCCATCTGGTAGGGGGCGTAATAAACTTAGAACGTATAGACAGTTTAAAGAAACATTTGCTGTAGAAACGTATGTTACATCTACACTACCCTTAAGACATAGATCTGCTCTTGCTAAGTTTCGATGTGGAACTGCTCCACTTAGATTAGAGACTGGAAGGTATGAGAATATTCCCGAAAATCTGCGTATCTGTCCCTTATGTAAGCTAGGTATTGAAAATGAATCTCATGTTTTGTTTCACTGTGATGCCTACAACTGTGTTAGGATTGACCTTATCTCAAGCTAATGAGATAAACAGATCTTTTAACTCGCTCTGTGATAATGATAAACTAGTGTTTGTACTTTCAAATTAAAACATTGTAAAAGTCAGTGCCAAGACCTGCCATATGATCTTAACTACACGAACACAACTCTTGTATAAATAGCATTTTAAGCCTTCTCTTAACTTTTAGCAAGACCTATGTTTTATCAGATTTTAGTGATGCTCACATATAAATTTGTAAATTATCTGTTGATGAGTTCAATTAAAAAAATCCTATATATTATATGTGTGTATATATATATATATATATATATATATATATATATATATATATATATATATATATATATATATATATATATATATATATATATATATATATATATATATATATATATATGTAATCTCTCATGCTGTTTTAAATTTGTCAACTGGAGCTCATAACCTTAGTATCTGGGTGTCTAGTTGATTTTATAGTGTATATATATATATATAAATGTTATCTCTCATGCTGTTTAGAAACTACATGTGTTTTAATTTGTCAACTGGAGCTCATAACCTATCTGGTTGTTAAGTTGATTTTATTTTATGCTATGCTTATGTTTTTTTAGTTAATTTTTATTATTTTTCTATTTCTCTATGTATAAAGTATTAAATACCTATGTTTTAGATAGAGAGCTGTCTCTTATAACTCTGTACTGAGTGGCAATACACTTGTAATCTATGAATAACTTGTATGTGTATATAGCTGTCAAATATGTGTATTGAAGAGACGTTAATAAACTATTAAAACTCCAAACATGTTATCTACATGTACGTATAAACACGCACAGACCTTAACCGTAATCAATAAAAAATGAGAATGTTTTAACGAGCGTCGAAGCATATACACACGCACTAGAATACAAATTGAAGTGCACACCACATTTAAATATGTTCACTACGGATAAGATTAAAACAGAGATTTTGAAGACTGCTTTCAGCAAATTACGTAAATATTAATCAAGATTATTTTGTTTGTCTGAGCCTAAAAGGCTTATTTCGCCACGCTGTATTCATACTTTCCAAATTGTATGTTGTTTTCGAATTGCTGATTGATATGTTCTGCTTTGATATTTTTCACTGGCGTTCATCGTTGACTACTGAATTTAACACGTTCAAGTCTCGAATCGTACATCTAACCTGTGTAATCTGTACAAGATAATTCAGGTTAATCTAAGAAGTGTTTGTTGAACGTTTAAATTCTTCTGAGAATTAACTAACCACTAGTAAGGAATTAAAAAAAACACATTTATATCAACATGTCTGTGGTATTATATTTCGGTAAGTTTCTCTTTTACAGTTATCCTATGAATAGGAATATTGACAAACTACAGTAAGTTAACATGACTTTCAAAAGCGGGCTGGTATACATGACATATGCACGCGCATTCAGAAAGCAAATTATTAAAAAAGAACAACACCAATTTCAATTTATTCCACACCCAGCACTTACTTAAAAAAAAATCAAATAAATAATGTCGTGATTTTAATTCACGTATTGGTATATTTCGATTATGGGCCATCGTATTAACTCAAAAAATAGTGCAGCAATAAAAGAGAATTAGGATGAAAGTTACCTAAAGTGATTGGATATTGTTAGCTCTGATGTCTAGAAAGGTCGCTCTTTATATTTGCTGACTTAGCAAACACAATGGTCTAAGTTTCTTTAAGTAAGTTGTAAGAGTTCAACACTGTACAACATAGAGCACGTAGTAAGGGCACGTTGCAACCTTTCTAACGTTTTAAAACGTCTTTCAAGGGTCATGTGTAAACGTTAAAAGGCAATAGAGCAAGGAAATACAGAAAATAAATAAAGTATTACATCGTGTAAGTTTTTTGCAATTATAAACTTAATGACAATATTGTGGTGCAGTCCGGACAAGTGTTGAAGAAATTGTGCTCTGCGACCAGATTGAGTAAGAAAAGTAAATTAATTGTGGAGTAATGTTGCCTTTCAATGGAGCTTACTTTTAGGTTCATTTAATAATCTTCAAGGTTCTTTAGTATGTTATAATAAACATAATGTGTTTCGAATAAATATTTCATTCACGTATAAACCACGATGGGCGAAAACGCGACATTCGATATTGCATATATGAAGGGTATATTACGTTTCAAAAAAAGTTCTTTAACTGATCGAAATGAAGGAATTGTATTTCAATATGATAAAAATCCACTCCGTAATATAACTTTGGAAACAAAGTTTTATTATTACACACTATATCTTTTCAAAGATCAAAACCATTTTGGAGACTATATATCGTAAAGTTTAATGAACAAAGTACATATGTATGTTTACATTTGATATCGTTTCAAGACGCAATATAAGTGTGCCGAAAATTGCCTACTTTGCAACTTTTTCGAGAAATGCTATTTCGAGCCTGGGTCACAAGCAGATTATATTTTATTACGTGCGGTATAGCCTTGAGAACGCATATAATGCCGATTAATGGCGCCTACGTATTCCACGCATCATTGGCGTGTTTGACTTATTCGCAAGATGCACAATATGCGTATCTATGACAATGACGAGGCGATGTGTGAATTTCTTACGTATAACCCACATAGCCCTCTTCACTCGACACACATGTTGGTGCATCGTCTGCATGCTGGTGACGGTGTATTGGTGAAAAATATGTCAGTGTCGCAGAGTATGGCTAAAATGGTCCGCGTTTTTGGATTTTTCCTCTATGCCCACGGTGAGGTCCTTTTCATCAAACAATTTTTATTAAATCCTTATGACCATGGCTGCGGTGTTATGTGTGTCTGCTTTTTGCAAACCGTTAGACCTTTATATTAATTCGCATTTTTATGCCCATTATTTTAAAATGTGCGACGAATTGTTAATTTGGGTAAATTCTGCGCAAGCAGAATGATATATTTGTGTGATCTTTACATTTTAACTAAGGATTCGTAGGGATACAGAGCCTGCGGACGATACGCTTGCTCGACACTGTGATCATATGTGGAAATGCAATTAACAATTTCCGATAAATGACATAAGTTACTGTAATGATTAGTATCCGTATCCCCATTTCGATTGTTGACCTTTCGGTATTACCGTGACATTTAATTTAGTGAAAGGGTTTAACACTAGGCGAATATGTGTTATTTCAGTAAATCTGTGATGTCTGAAGGTAAATGCGGACACTCTGTATTAGCCCAAATTTGATTTTAACACAGGTATCACATACGGTATGCAGTCTTTTCTTAGAGAAACTATTTTGTAATGTATCTAATTATTTTTAAATTGTGGAATTATGGATGAATTGATACATCGGAAAAAGGTGTGTTATGTCAAATTTTGCAATAAAACATCTTAGTATGACCTATACATTTGAATGAGGGAGGCATGTCTTTCACGAAAGACTCCTGCTCCTTATCGTGAACACTCGTATAGATGTAATGTGGAATTGCATTCATGAAGGAATACTGCAAACAAGCTTTACCGGTTTTGAACTCGCATGCATGAACATTGTACTCAACAATTGTGAAAGTTATAACCTGTTTACATAAAGTAGTTTCGACACAAAAAATAATGGCCTTATAACGTCTGTATGTATCTTTGACCCCGCAAAAGGCCTTACAGCAAAATGGGCTGGTGACTTTTTTGATTTTGAAAGGACCAGAAAGTGCATTTTGTAACTGTTCTTAAACCGTGTTATATTGACGTTGCTTTGACATGATAGAAATCGGTCTTCTATGTTGAGTAAAATTGGCATTACTTTTAACCACTGATTAGATTGGAACTGTCACCGTCATTCCTGAAATACCAACCACGCAAAAATTTGTAAGGGGCAATAAACATTGTAGCATTAAGAACTCTTTCACAACCAACGCCATCTTCCACCGTTTCCATTTGTTTATGATTATGTTAAAGCCTTGGACTCGAGAGCGTTTATATAAGCCCTAGGCTTTCGATGCAATCGAGCTAAAACAATTAGGCATTGTGTACACACCGGTCTTTTGCTTAGTGATACCAACTATTCTATCAATATGTTTATTTTCTCCCAAACTATGGCGTTTTACGAAACAATCATTATGGTTGAGTTAAACGTTACGTAATTGTGGTCCTTCGTATTGTGTCTTCTAACATTTTTGACGTAATTTCCATTTCTGTGTAACTTAATTAAATTACAAGATGTCTGATGATGTTATGTTGACGTAGCATAAACACCACGAACATCAAATTTAAGCGGCTAGTTATATAGTTATAATCATAAATAAATGTAGGCGGCCATCTTGGCGGCACTCTTGAGAAACACCACTTTTGGAAGTCCGATTTCGATGAACTTTGATCAATATAAATATACCTTCTTACATACCATTTTCAGGTTAAATACCGATTTTACAATTATGTTAAGGAAGTCAATATTTATAATCACGTGATTACGATTTTGCTGAAATGTACTGCTATTTGCAAAGTAAGCAAATTATTTGTGCAACCAGTACCCACACACATGTATATTATGAATGCCTTAATGAATGCTTTTCTGTCCCTTTCTTTCTAAACCTCTTGTTGTTCGTGTTCTTCATTTTACCAACATAATAACTTATTAATAATCATTGTGTATTGAAGCTGATTATTCGTGTCATAACCAGGATTGATTTTTGTTTGTTTGTTTTATTTGTGCATACATGTCAAGCAATTTACAATTCAATGCAATCAAGGCAATAAGTAACGTATAGATTGCATTATTATCATATTCAGAAACATGCATTACATGAATGGTGCCATTTATCACAGATCCAAATAAGATTACGACATGATGTATACACAGGATAACCCGTAAAGCTTAGACATGTAAACATGAAAAAGCTTATTTCCAACGGGGTCCCTGGATTTAGTCGAACAGATCTTATACGTGACTATAAATATATTGTTTTTTCAGTTCTTAATATATAATCGACATGATCCTACACATGATTTCTTCTACGAATTAAGTGAATCTTTCAAAAGTTGACATGATAATACACTGACACGAATAAAAAACATAAAAATAATGAATTACATAAAAATAAAACAAATCTAAAAGTAAAAATATATGGAATTCTCGTCTACCTTCATATCATTTAATAGATGTGTCTTAACAAGTTTCTTAAAAGTAAATTTCGATTCGATGGACTTTATATTATCGGGTAATGCATTCCAATCCGTAATACCATTGTAGTAAAATGAAGAACTAGTAAAGCCATCAACTTGAGGTACATAAAAATTAAATCGGGATCTATTCCCATACTGATGGACATCTGTACATTTGACAAAATTGTCTTTCATATAGCTTGGACATTTATTGTAGAAAATCTTATGGATGTGGTTAAGCCGAAGTTGCTTGCATCTTTGTTCAACGTTCAATAAACCAAGTTCTTCAAAATGCGATACAACAAGTGATGTCCTACAATGGGAATTGTTAATAAAACGAACCATTTTATTTTGGACTATTTGTAACTTGTGCTTAAGCTGTTTCGTGAGTCCACAATACCACGAAGAGGATACATAATCTAAATGACATTGTATTAAAGAATTACATAAGCTTTGTCTAAGACTTTTATTTAAAAAATCACGTTGTCTATATAAAAATTTAAGTCTAGAGTTAACCTTCTTGACGATATTATTTACAATAGAAGTACCGGACAAATCAGCATCTAGAATAGAACCAAGATATTTTACATACGTCTGAGATTTTATAACATGATCATTACATTGTATATGAAAATTGTCCACCTTGGTGAGTTTACGTTTCGAACCAAAAAGAATACATTCTGTTTTGCCTAGATGGAGGGATAGCTTATTGTCAATTAACCATTTACTACAGGATTCGAGTTCTTTGCCTAAAACTTGACTGATGGTACTTGGATCTTTATGTGAATACAAAATAGCACTGTCATCAGCATAGAGTATTAATTTACAGTTGGATGATATACTTGTTTTCATATCATTAACGTAGGTCAAGAACAAAAGAGGACCCAGTATACTCCCTTGGGGAACACCACACACTACTGATTTGAAATCCGATTTAGCGGCATTAACATGTACAGACTGCGTCCTATCAGCTAGGTACGAGCGAAACCACTCCACAGACTCCACTCCCATCGCACGAAGCTTCCGACACAGAATGTCATGATCTACAGTGTCGAATGCCTTCTGTAGATCTAACATAATCATACCAGTAAACAAGCCATTAGAGGTTTGTCCACGTATATGATCAGACAGGTGAATAAGACAGGAGTCAGTGGAGTGATTCCCCCTGAATCCACTCTGATACTCATACAACAGACCGTTCTTCACTAAAAAGGATTCCAACTGGTTGTATACAGCTCTCTCTAATATTTTTGAAACAATGGACAAAATACTAACCGGTCTATAATTAGAAATTGAGCTGCTATCTACATGTGCATTCTTTTTTGATGTGATGCACCACTATATTAAGTTTTCCCAAGTGTGCATACACAAGAGTAAATCACAAACTAGCACATGCCTACGGTTTATTCATTAGCTATTAACTGATCGGTTGATAACCTAATCACTTCTTATTTTCGATGAAGTAAACATGCTATGCTATTCATTATGTATAAATGACTTAAACGTATAGCAATACAATTCTTAAATTTAAATGAAACTCAATTCCTTTCTATTTATATTTGTTAATTCGACCCTATATATTTCAAATGTAATTTGCGTTTTATTTCGGGCTTAATGAAATAATTAATGAAATTGAAAGGCACAGCGTCCTACCTAGTCGATTGCGTTGTAATTGTTGAAGCATGAATATTATTGTACACTTGTAGTTTTCATCGAGGGTTTCTCAATCAATCAATCACACGCATAAAAGTGAATTTCATGTGAACTCGTTTTAACAAGTTAAAGTACTGGCCGACATGCTTCATTACAGTACGTGTTGTAAAAGTGAACTACCGATGCGACGAATAGAGTACAGACTAGCATTTTATATTGAAGATTTCCATGACATGCACTTGAAAAACTTCATGAATAACCGGGCTTCTTTAATAAGAACATAACCATGTATATTACCCTTCTACCTCAAACAAGTACAAACAACTGATAATTATCCCAATTTAAGTGGTATGTACTGTTAATTTTAAATATCACACATAAACGTCGTGGATGGTACTATTGATATCATATTGCACACATGCTCAATCGTGTCAACATAAACATTACCGTATTTACTTGATATCCTGATGGAATTTGTTTTTAAACAACTTAGCCAATGAAAACCAATATGGTAACACAAAAGTTGCTTTTATTCATCCTTGTCCGTGATTTGAACAGAAATACAATTCATTAAACAATCCAAATGTTTTCGTTTCAAAGAGTCATAACGGGTAATTTAATTATTTCATATAGCAAATATAGAAACTCGGTCGCTTAATGTTTCAACACACATAGCGCGACATAAAATAACGAAACGTTTATCGTATTTGTTTCCGAACCGAATATCGTGGCAATTTGTCGTACAAATTTGCACAAAATAGTGGAGAATTGCGTAACATCGTGTATGTAAATTTAAAATGTTTGAATTTTAGACTGTACACAAATAATATGCAATAGGATTAACTATGATTTCTTTGATGCTCAGATCATATTTCTTCTGGCATTTCATTCTTGATTGTTAATCATTAACGTTTGAAATTTGTTATAGTAATACGGTAATACGTAGCACTTTAATGCTAGCTTTCAATGAATACAACTCTATGTTTTTAAAACGCATCCACAAGGCAGGCAGTAAAGCAGACAAACCGGTTTATCAGTAATACAAAGAACATACATACACTTTGAAAGTTCATTCGTTTTTAAAGTACAAACTCAGTAAATCGAAATGACTGCAACGATTTTAGCGTTTCAAAATGTTACCTTGTATCGCATAAATCTTTAAATAGCCTGGATCATTAATCTAGTGAAGGTATGTAAAGCAATAAGTTTGTGTTTTACTGCTGCGTTGTAGCATATGTTGGCCCTCTTGAATAACCTGTCGCGTATGTACGCGAACCAAACAGTTATATCATTATGATAAAGTATTAAGTGTAGCGTTTAGATGTTTAAATATATGACAAATAATATTTAAAGTAATGCTTCGTGTGAATGTAAATAAGTCTTAAAGGGGCTTTTTCACAGAAATTGGCATGTACTGACGTTTGTCAATAAATGCGTTATATTGATAAATGTAAACATTGGATCAAAACGCTCCAGTAAAAAAAACAAGAATAACATTAAAGAAAGAAAAAAAGTAAGTCTCAACTGGGCTCGAACCACTTACCACTGGAGTAAAAGTCTATCACTTAGAACAATCGGCCATCCGTGCTCATACAATGAGTGATGTTTATTTTATACTTTATATAAGAAATCCTCGTAGTATTAAAAAATATAACGACAACAACATAACTCTCCAAATTATTCAATCCTTTCGCGTTGCAACGCTTTATATTTTCAGGTTTTTAAATCAGCAAAAGATGCATATAATGGATATTTTAAAGCATGGTCAATGTTCAGTATTACTGTATCATCACAAATATCATTTCAAAAACGAAAAATTGCGAACCTAAAACATTTCTTTATTTCGTCAATTTACCAAAATGTGAAAAGGCCCTTTTAAGGTACAACGAGCACGGTACATGTTACTTGTTTTCAATGAGTGGCCTTAGAGTACACTATTAGCTAACTAGTAATTACCGATTACAACTCAAACGAGGACTGACATGAGATGGTTTAAAACTTGATTGTTGTATATATTTGAATAGTTATTTGAATATACGTGAACTAGGTGAAATATCTTCATTCATCAACATATAGAAACAAAATTTATTTCCATTTTGGCATTATGACATTAACGCTATTTACTTACGCTGTTTTATATGCATTATAACCTAAACAAATCTATACATGTATGATCAATTAATACATAGATACTGTTTGCTATCTATAATATGTCTGCAAGTCCAAAGAGGGGAGGTAACCAGCGCAAGTTTGCTGTGCATTATTCGTCTGCTAGTACTGATATGGGAGGTAACTAATGTTATACATTTGCTTGACATTTATAAGTTTGCTATTTCTGAATAAAGGGAGGAAACCCCTGTGATTCGAGCTCGGGAGAATATTTTTTTTACATCATACAACTGATTAAAACAGGCTTAAAATAAATAAAACCTTAATAATAGCGTTTGAATTTGTGTCGTTTCCACGAATGAGTAAATAACATTATGTTATTTTGATTTACTATGTCGTTGATATGCGTTAGTTATCGTGTTCTCACGCATTATTATATATATTCTACATCTAGTTATAATTCAAAATGATTATGTTAGTCAGTACCACTGTCGTTTATGTCGTTAAACCTGCTAAATTATTCGTTAACGCAAGTCGGCTACCGCGTTATCAAAACAGAATAAAACGTTGGCACGAGGAAATTGTGTATAAGCACTTTATATAAGTCACTTGTATGTTAATTGTAAAGTTGTTCCTGTCATTCTAGGGCCTGTCAGTTTTGAATAATGAAATGCATTTACTGATAAACATCTTTACTTGTTATTCCGTGCCTTTATGCTGGACACTTTGCGATAAGGAAATCGGAACACGACGATTTATCTACCATCAGCCAATTGTATAATTATTTAAAATACACAGTAAACCAATACCTCGTCTCTTGGGTTCGTATTAAAAACGTTTTCAGTAACCGCCATGTAATAAAGGTTATTTTCAACCCACCTCCAAGTGCTGCTTTTACGCTGGTTACCACACGGACCGACTGACCTATTTGACAGCCGTTCTAAATTTTAAACGCATACAACGGGAAAGAGTTCAACTAATTGACTTACACACGACTGGTCTTACTGACACTTAATACCCTAACAGATAATGTTTCTTCCCAGATGTAAATCACACTTGTCGACCTTGTAGACCCTTTTTGATAAATATTGAAAAGTAACAATAAAGTTTTCCGTTAGCAAGCGCAGTATTTGTGAATAAAGCATGTGTAAACATTTTGTAAAGGGCCTCGGGTGTTTTTAACTCTTAATAACATGCTTACATTTATTTTAATCGCGTCTAAATCGCAACCTGTCCCGAGATTTATTGATGAATATAAAATTCGATTAACATACAGAAGTAGTTTTATGGTTTGAAACATTTAGTAAAGTACTTAGCGTTAACTGTTCTATAATTATTATATTAAGTTTAAAAATGACTTTCATAACTGCTTAAAAAATCGTTTTTTGGCAATGAAACCAATTTGATTTCGTAAATGCTATGGTATCATTATAATTTATATTTAAATTCATAAAACATTTTGTAGTAAGAGTCAGTAGATCTTTAACATTGTTTTTATTAAAAATAATGGTTAAAACAACAGGGAAAGAAAGACTCATAAAACATTAAATGCAGAAAATGGATACTGATCTACCTATGTTTGAATGATGAGCAAGACTTATTTTAATTCACAATGAATGAATACCTAAAACATGTTCATGTGCAACATGCTTAAACTATTAAATGCTTAAACAACCATTTTTAGTTGTTATCGTTTGCAAAAGTGTCAAGTGTATGTCGCGCGTTGACTGTATACAATATTCGACAGTATAAAACTAACGTCGTATGCATTATATACTTATTGGCTACTTAAATACAAACAACAGTTTATTTGATGTATATGCAAACACTTTTGTTCCAAACAATGATTGCATGCGAATTGATAAGATTTTATATATCGAATCTAGATTGTATCTTATAAAATACAGTTGTGCATAAATCTGCACTTTAAGTTATTTCAATTTTATGCACTCGGGGTTTGACAATCCATTTTCTGAATGTATGTTTACACTTTGGTTTACTGCTGCAAGGCGTAAAACCCTGTCATTTAAGGGCCAGCGGTTGTTTTGTGTAAACAATGTCAGTTGAGAACCATCGTGTGTTTTGTGTAAACAATGTCAGTTGAGGACCAGCGTGTGCTTTATGTAAACAATGTCAGTTGAGGAAAAGCTAGTGTTTTGTGTAAACCATGTCAGTTAAGGACCAGCGTGTGTTTTGTGTTAACCATGTCAGATAACGACTAGCGTGTGTTTTGTGTAAACAATGTCAGTTGAGGACTAGCGTGAGTTAAGTGTAAACGATGTCAGTTGAGGACCAGCGTGTGTTTAGTGTAAACAATGTCAGTTGAGGACCAGCGTGAGTTTAGTGTAAACCATGTCAGTAGATGACCAGCCGGTGTATTATAGTGTAAACCATATCATTTGAAGACCAGCCTGTGTATTATACTGTAAACCATGCCAGTAGATGACTAGCCTGTGTATTATTGTGTAAACCATATTAGTAGATGACCAGCCTGTGTATAATAGCGTAAACCATGTCAGTAGATGACCAACCTGTGTATTATAGTGTAAACCATGTAAGTTGAGGACCAGCATGTGTATTATAGTGTTAACCATGTAAGTGGAGGACCAGCCTGTGTACCACAGAGTAACCGTATCAGTTTGAGGAACAGTCTGCTTATTATAGTGTATACCCTGTCAGTTGAGAACCAGCTTGTGTATAATAGTGTAAACCATGTCAGTTGAGGACCAGCCTGTGTATAACAGTGTTAACCATGTAAGTTGAGAAACAAGCTGTTTATTATAGTGTAAACCAGGTCAATTGAGGACCAGCATGTGTATTATCATGTTAACCATGTCAGTTGATGACTAGCCTGTGTTTTATGGTGTTAACCATGTACGTTGATGACAAGCCTGTGAACTATAGTGTACACTATGTCAGTTGATGACTAGCATGTGTATTATAGTGTTAACCATGTAAGTTGGACCAGCCTGTGTACTACAGTGTAAACCATGTGAGTTTGAGGAACACTCTGCTTATTATAGTGTATACCGTGTCTGTTGAGAACCAGCTTGTGTATAATAGTGTAAACCATGTCAGTTGAGGACCAGCCTGTGTATAACAGTGTAAACCATGTAAGTTGAGAAACAAGCTGTTTATTATAGTGTAAACCATGTCAGTTGCGGACCAGTCTGTGTATTATAGTGTTAACCATGTCAGTTGAGAAATAAGCTGTTTATTATAGTGTTAACCATGTCAGTTGAGGACCAGTCTGTGTATTATAGTGTAAACCATGTCAGTTGAGAAACAATCGGTTTATTATAGTGTAAACCATGTCAGTTGATTACCAGCCTGTGAATTATAGTGTAAACTATATCACTTGATGACAAGCCTTTGAAAAATAGTGTAAACCATGTCAGTTGAGAAACAGCCTGTGTATTATAGTGTTAACCATGTCACATGAGAAACAAGCTGTTTATTATAGTGTAAACCATGTCAGAAGAGGAAGAGCATGTGTATTATAGTGTAAACCATGTCAGTTGAGAAACAAGCTGTTTATTATAGTGTAAACCATGTCAGTGGAGAAACAAGCTGTTTATTATTGTGTACATCATGTCAGATGAGGACCAGCCTGTGTATTATCGCGTTAACCATGTCAGTTGATGACTAGCCTGTGTATTATGGTGTTAACCATGTACGTTGATGACAAGCCTGTGAACTATAGTGTACACTATGTCAGTTGATGACTAGCCTGTGTATTACAGGGTTAACCATGTAAGTTGAGGACCAGCATGTGTATTATAGTGTTAACCATGTAAGTGGAGGACCAGCCTTTGTACCACAGTGTAACCGTATCAGTTTGAGGAACAGTCTGCTTATTATAGTGTATGCCCTGTCACAAGCCTGTGAAATATTGTGTAAACTATGTCAGTTGAGGACCAGCCTGTGTATTTTAGTGTAAACCATGTTAGTTGAGGATCAACCTGTGTATTATAGTGTAAACAATGTCAGCTGCGGACCAGCCTGTGTATTATAGTGGAAACCATGTAAGCTGAGGAACAGCCTATGTATTATAGTGTTAACAATGCCAGTTGAGGTCCATCCGTTTACTATAGTGTAAACCATGTCAGTTGAGGGCCAGCCTTTTTACTATAGTGTAAACCATATCAGTTGAGGACCAGCTTGTTTAATATAGTGTAAATCATGTAAGTTGTTGACCAGGCTGTGTACTATAGTGTAAACCATGTCAGTTGAGGAACAGTCTGCCTATTATTGTGTAAACCATTTTAGTTGAAGACCAGCATGTGTTCTATTGCGTAAACAATGTCAGTTGAGGACCAGCCTGTTTACTATAGTGTAAACCATGTCAGTTGATAACCAGCCTGTGTATTATAGTGTAAACCATGTCAGTGCAGGACTAGCCTGTGTATTGCAGTGTAACAAATGTCAGTTCAAGATCAGCTTGTGTATTATAGTGTAAACAATGTTAGTTGAGGACCAGCCTGTGTACTATAATGTAAATCATGTCAGTTGAGAACCAGCCTCTGTTTTAGTGTAAGCCATTTCAATTTCAGGTCGCCGTGGTGTAATGGATAAGGTATCTGCCTAGCGACCAGGTTATCATGTTTTCGATCCCCATTGTGGGAGCGTTCTTTAGATTTCCCCCAAAGACACCAAGTACTGGTTCTAGGCTCAGGAAACGGACACGAGAGCGTTTAAATAAGCCTCAGGCTTTCGATGCAATCGAGCTAGAGAAAATATATTTAAACTAAACTAATATATGTCAGAAGAAGAACCAGCCTGTGTATTATAGTGTACACCATGTCAGTTGAGGATCAGCCTGTGTATTATAGTGTAAACTATGCCAGTTGAGGACCAGCCTGTATATTATAGTATAAACCATGTCAGTTGAGGGCCAGTCAGGTTTTGTATCATACGACACATTTACTGATGAGCATCTTTCCTCACGATTCTTATCCTGTATGTCAGGCCCTTGGTAGAAGGGCAATCAGAACCTTTCGATTTAACTAGTTAGTGAACGACCATATCACAAAGGTACAGAGACGGGTGAAATAAAGTTTATTTACTTGTATTTGATGTTTTTCTCTTCGGACTTAATCAGCCATAAGCACCTGTATTGTATCTCGCTAACATAAATAAGTCAAAAACAAAAGTTTCTTTTCTCGTTCAAACGATTTAAAGAGTACTCTTTTCAATATCGTGATGCGTAATGCACGCAAAATACATTAAGCTCAAATCTTCCAATTTAATTATTTTATTGAAAATATTGAAAGTTATGTGTGCGCAATTTTTTGGGTTATGCTCATCATTTGTTTTGGTTTTTAATTATCAAGAGGTAAGTTGTTTCTTTTATATATCTTCATACATAACAACACTTAATCTTATTGCCGGTCGCTTATTTTTGTAAAGATCTTTGTGAAATTAATGATATAATGACAATTTTTTGTATTATGTTGAATACTTGAACTCCTGTTCAGCTTTCTAAGTTTAAAAGTTGTACAAAGTTCAAAACCTTTTGCTGATATTTGACATGTTTATGAACTAAAATGTAATCTGCACGCTGGCTTATGTGATATATCTGGTAAAAAATAGGATATATGCTTTCGGGGGTTAAAGCCCCAACAAATGATAATTGTTTCCGACTTTTTGAAGAGATTTAAAACAACGACAAAATGGAAATAGCCAGAGACTTGCGATCAGAATTAAAAGTTTAAATCGTGTTTCATTGACTAAATTATTCACACATGTAAATCCGTATTTCATTCACCAAATTATTCACACATGTGGTTAACAGTGTACCAACAATTCATTAAAAAGGGGTCGTAACACCGTTAAAAGAGCGCATTCCGGTGACGTCACGATACGTGTCGAGAAATGTCAACGTTAACGAGTTTGTTACTTTATATATATAAATAAACATGTGAGAACCCGGCTAGGGTCCAAAGATCAATACCTCCTTACATTAATTCAGTCGTGAAAGCGTTACTAATATTTACTATCAGCTGCATTTTTCTAACTTTTTAGTTTTGACTTAGAGATGTGTGTGTGGTCTGGTAATCCGTTTGTTTGTGTGTGGGGGAAGGGGTATGGAAACAGAGTTATCAGGAAGAAACCCCACTTGTAGGGTATAATATTACACGTAGCAGGAGTGGGCATTAAACCCAGATAGTAAATATTTATATTAACACATATCATTATACAAACCAATTGTGTTTCTATTAAAATGATTTAAAAATATATCTACCAACATGATACAGTGCTAGAAAAAATCTCAATATTTTTTATCTTTCAGGTACTTAATGTGTTTCTTTTCATTATTGGTTTCCAACACAATTGCCACTTGGTATTACCAGCTGAGACCGGACTGACACCTTCGATGAACATGAATCGAGTACTAATTCTTCATTCCTTTCCCCGACAGAATGCCGATACAAGGGATTGCAAGTTAGACTGGGAAAGAAATATACAGCAGCTGCCGCGGCGATGCTGGAACTCCTGTGCTAAACATAGCTTACAAAGGAAGTGGAGCCTGAGAAGGCACATCATCAACAACTGCTGTTGATTTGAACTTGTACAGTTTATGAAGGGTGAACTGTAGAGGCTTCTTTGCGAAAATGCAGCCTTAAGAATATATAGAGGAAATGCAGTAAAAGAACTAATCATTATTCACAGACCATGACATAATTTTAAAAAAGTATAATGATCTGACACATTTTGAAGTTTTGAAGGTTTTGTATGACTTTATGGAACCGGATTTGATAGAAACTACTAAAATGTTCCGAATAAGTTCCAACAGCTGGTTGTGATATTGCAATTAAATTATATATTACCAGAAAATATTTACTCAAACTTATCTTTTATTTCTACTTCAAACAAAAATCAACATAAGAGCACTTATGCCACAGGGTTAAGGATTTTTTATAAACGAATACAACTAGAAGCTATTACAGACTGATGAAAATTCGATTTTTCAAATCAATCAGAGTTTGCGTATTTTTCTCACTCATTTGTTTACACAACTATTTATTGGTCCAGGGTGTAGTACCCATACCCTTCCTCTCCAAAAACAAATGAAAACAAATTAAACAAGAGCACCGCCTTGCGGGTGCAGACCGCTCATCTATTTTCTTTTTAAAGGTGAAGGGACTCTCATTTTCAATCACAAAAGAGGGAGGGGTGGAGTGAAGAGGGGTGTATAGTGTGGGGTTGTGGACATTTATTACATTATCTTCCAAAAAAGGGAAAAAAAACGGGGGGGGGGGGGTGGGGGGGGATGGGGGAATTTTTTGGGTGCGATGGTTGGACGGTATTTCAAACATAACCGTTTAAAAAAAATGGGGGGGGGGGGTGGGGTATAGTGTGAGGGTGTGGTGGTAATTTGTGAGATTATCTTTAAAAAAATAAATAAATAAATTAAAAAAAAAAATTGGGGGTGGGGGGGGGGTGGGTGGGGGGGGGTGGGGGTATAGTGTGAGGGTGTGGTGGTCATTTGTGAGATGATTTAAAAAAATTAGGGGGGGGGAGAGGGGGAGGGGGAGGAGGGGGGGGAGGGAGGAGGGGGAAGGGCACGGGGGATGGTTTGGGTGGAGTCTATTGTGGTATGTCAGGTAAGAGTAGTTTTGTCAAAGTATCAATAAAATCTAATCATAAATAAAGAAGTTAAGGCAATTTTAGCAAAATTTAATAATTTGACCTTGAGAGTCAAGGTCATTCAAAGGTCAAGGTAAAATTCAACTTGCCAGGTACAGTAACCTCATGATAGCATGAAAGTATTTGAAGTTTGAAAGCTATAGCCTTGATACTTAAGAAGTAAAGTGGACCGAAACACAAAATGTAACCATATATTCAAAGTTACTAAGTCAAAAAAGGGCCATAATTCCGTAACAATGACAAGAGTTATGCAACTTGTCCTTTTACTGTACCCTTATGATAGTTTGTGAGTGTTCCAAGTATGAAAGCAATATCTATGATACTTTAGGGGTAAAGTGGACCAAAACACAAATCTTAACCAAATTTTCAATTTTCTAAGTATAAAGGGCCAATAATTCCGTCCAAATGCCAGTCAGAGTTACATAACTTTGCCTGCACGGTCCCCTTTTGATAGTTAATAAGTGTTGCAAGTATGAAAGCAATAGCTTTGATACTGTAGGAATAAAGTGGACCTAAACACAAAACTTTACCAAATTTTCAATTTTCTAAGTATAAAAAGGGCACATAATTCTGTCAAAATGCCAGTCAGAGTTACATTACTTTGCCTGCACAGTCCCCTTATGATAGTTAGTAAGTGTTGCAAGTATGAAAGCAATAGCTTTGATACTTAAGGAATAAAATGGACCTAAACACAAAACTTAACCAAAATTTTCAATTTTCTAATAGTAAAAAGGGCACATAATTCTGTCAAAATGCACGCCAGAGTTATCTAACTTTGCCTGCCCAGTCCCCTCATGATAGTAAGTATGTGTACCAAGTTTGAATGCAATAGCATTGATACTTTCTGAGAAAAGTGGACCTAAACGCAAAACTTAACCAACATTTTCAATTTTCTAAGTATAAAAAGGGCACATAATTCTGTCAAAATGCACGCCAGAGTTATCTAACGTTGCCTGCCCAGTCCCCTCATGATAGTAAGTAAGTGTACCAAGTTTGAATGCAATAGCATTGATACTTCATGAGAAAAGTGGACCTAAACGCAAAACTTAACCGGACGCCGACGCCAACGCAAACGCCGACGCCGACGCCGACGCCAAGGTGATGACAATAGCTCATAATTTTTTTTCAAAAAATAGATGAGCTTAAAATCAAAAATCATATAGAAGCTTCACCTGCTCAGTCCTGTTGTTCCTGTTGTAGCTATTGCACCATACAAGACACAGCAAGAATCACGTGTTACAATATAATTTAATCAGAAGAGCAAACTAAAATACAATGGTCATTGTGTATGTATCATTTGAAATGATAAGAAGCCATTATTGTATGAAGACAATCCAGTTTATGTACTAGTATATTATTGACATTACGTTTTTCAGCGTTTCATTTTAGTGTTAATAAAATGTGTAAAATACCAGTTACCGTGCAATCTTTTAAAGAAACTGTTTATGAAAGGGAGAGTTTAACAAACAATTCTTTAACGTATACATAGTACTGTGTATACTAAATATGAATATCATTCCTCTTGGTTTCCGAATTACGCCAATTCATTAAAAATGGCACGTAAAATATGTATTTTAAGATGTAATTATGTGTACAAATATTTTACAAGACTCAAACATTGTCACCGTAATATTTGCTTTTAGAAGAATAAAGTTGTCGATAATATCATACACCTTCATTCTGGCAGACGTGTTACTGCTTAATGCATCCTACTGGGGTTCAACGGTTAAAGTTTGGAAATGAAATACCACCATTGTTAGGTAAACTAATACTACGGTTGACAGGCAACACAGGACGGGAGAGCATTAAACTCAACATGGAAATCACCACACTTCACCCGTTAGTTCTTGGTCCATGTTTACAAGATCAGTTTCACTTCAGTTTTAAAAATAGTTTTTAGTCTAATAAAACAATAGCAAATAGTAACAAAGCTGTACCATTTAAGCTTAACATGACAAAGGACTTAATAATTCACATTCAGGTTGAAAGTCTTGCTAACACATTTTTGCTGCCAATGGAGCGTATGCTAATGACAGTTGTTTTTTTTGACGGATGCTCTTATGAGAGAGGTTCATCCGCAAAATCATAATACGGACGCTATATATCAGTTATCCGCATACGTCGAACGTATCTTTCTTTTTGGGACAAAATATACGGATAAAACTGAAATTTATAATTGAAATACTTATCATGAAGGAAAAGCGTGAATTTAAGTAGATATAAGCTACACATCATCATTCTGCCTGTAAAAGAATACAAATGGTAAATACCTGAAACATCTTCTTCTAGTGCATTGGCTTTGCTTTTCCAAACATTTGAAGTGAAAATCAGAATTCCGATATGCAGAACTGCGTTGGTTGTATAATTCCGGGTAATTTTCCACGAATTAGATTAGTTTTTCAGTTGATTTTTTGATGAAAGCTTCCCTCACTATAGTTTGATAAATTTATATGACATCTCTTATCAATTAAAATTATTTTAAATATTAGTTCCAAAACATGAACTGAATATCGTGACATAAATACGCATATATCGACTTGTCTCTGCCAACTATGCGGATTTGGTATGTCTTACAAATGAGTTCGTCGGTCATAAAATATATGTGCGTAAAGTGTCGTCCCAGATTAGCCTTTACAGTCCGCACAGGCTAATCAGCAACGGTACTTTCGCTTGTATGATATTTTGCGTTTAAATCAAGTCTCTTCTTATCCAAAATCCAGAGTAGGAGGAAAGTGTCGTCCCTGATAAGCCTGTGCGAACTGTACAGGCTAATCCGTGACAAATTTTACGCACATTGATAATACCCCCCCTTTTCACAGAGCGCGGTTCATAGACAGTTTATACCTACAATAGATGCATGATCCAGTGATCGACATGCACGAGGTAAAACTGATTTTAAGAACAATTTCAAATATGTGTAATATCTCTTTAGTGCGATGATCAAGTTTTTGGAAAACTAATTTTCATACCAACGTAAACATAAAATGTCCTATATACATTTGGTACATAATAATGTTTAATTTGTGTGCATACTAAACACAATGTCTCGTTTAATAACTTGCAAATGATCTTATATCTACATTTGACACGAAATAAAATACTTTTTCCCAATGGCTCTATTTAATATCACATTATTTTGAAAATATATTGGCAACTTTTTGTCAAGTTATGTGCCTTCGTAGTTAAGAAATAACGGTTTGTAGACAATCTGATTGTCCACACACATCTCTAAATAATAATACAATCGAATGGCAATTGAAAAGAGTTATTTTATTTGTTAATAATAAACAAATTCAATAACTATTATAGATTTTTTTTCTTAAGATTATATGAAATCCTTAAATAAAATATCGTTATGTTGCATGGATGTTTATTTTGTTTCATTAAAAACGAGTCGTGTTAAAATTGTCTCGTACTCAGATTCATTTGAAAACGCACTAATTAGTACACGTGAACAATTATGCTGTATCATATATGCTGATTACATGTATTTAACATTTCTGTGCAATCTAATTATATAAGCGTTCTTCAGAATAACGATGCTTTTCTAAAACAGCTGTTGCAGCTCCATCAAATGTTCCTTTGTATACAGTATGTTCCGTGATGTCCTTCTTTTCTTAGCAGGTTAAGTACTGTATGTTTACATTTTATCTAATCAAACGGGTTGGGTAACCCATGAAATAACACGACTTTCTATTAATGTTTTAAGAAAATATAGAAGAAAAAAGTACGTTGCCGGAATTCGGACCTGTCATGTCTTGAACTGTAAGCGGCTGCGCTTATAAATGCAGAAAATGGATACTGATCTACCTATGTTTTAATGATGAGCAAGATTTATTTTAATTCACAATGAATGAATACCTAAAACATGTTCATGTGCAACATGCTTAAACTATTAAATGCTTAAACAACCATTTTTAGTTGTTTATCGTTTGCAAAAGTGTCAAGTGTATGTCGCGCGTTGACTGTATACAATATTCGACAGTATAAAACTAACGTCGTATGCATTATATACTTATTGGCTACTTAAATACAAACAACAGTTTATTTGATGTATATGCAAACACTTTTGTTCCAAACAATGATTGCATGCGAATTGATAAGATTTTATATATCGAATCTAGATTGTATCTTATAAAATACAGTTGTGCATAAATCTGCACTTTAAGTTATTACAATTTTATGCACTCGGTGTTTGACAATCCATTTTCTGAATGTATGTTTACACTTTGGTTTACTGCTGCAAGGCGTAAAACCCTGTCATTTAAGGGCCAGCGGTTGTTTTGTGTAAACAATGTCAGTTGAGAACCATCGTGTGTTTTGTGTAAACAATGTCAGTTGAGGACCAGCGTGTGCTTTATGTAAACAATGTCAGTTGAGGAAAAGCTAGTGTTTTGTGTAAACCATGTCAGTTAAGGACCAGCGTGTGTTTTGTGTTAACCATGTCAGATAACGACTAGCGTGTGTTTTGTGTAAACAATGTCAGTTGAGGACTAGCGTGAGTTAAGTGTAAACGATGTCAGTTGAGGACCAGCGTGTGTTTAGTGTAAACAATGTCAGTTGAGGACCAGCGTGAGTTTAGTGTAAACCATGTCAGTAGATGACCAGCCGGTGTATTATAGTGTAAACCATATCATTTGAAGACCAGCCTGTGTATTATACTGTAAACCATGCCAGTAGATGACTAGCCTGTGTATTATTGTGTAAACCATATAAGTAGATGACCAGCCTGTGTATAATAGCGTAAACCATGTCAGTAGATGACCAACCTGTGTATTATAGTGTAAACCATGTAAGTTGAGGACCAGCATGTGTATTATAGTGTTAACCATGTAACTGGAGAACCAGCTTGGTACCACAGAGTAACCGTATCAGTTTGAGGAACAGTCTGCTTATTATAGTGTATACCCTGTTAGTTGAGAACCAGCTTGTGTATAATAGTGTAAACCATGTCAGTTGAGGACCAGCCTGTGTATAACAGTGTTAACCATGTAAGTTGAGAAACAAGCTGTTTATTATAGTGTAAACCAGGTCAATTGAGGACCAGCATGTGTATTATCGTGTTAACCATGTCAGTTGATGACTAGCCTGTGTTTTATGGTGTTAACCATGTACGTTGATGACAAGCCTGTGAACTATAGTGTACACTATGTCAGTTGATGACTAGCATGTGTATTATAGTGTTAACCATGTAAGTTGGACCAGCCTGTGTACTACAGTGTAAACCATGTGAGTTTGAGGAAAACTCTGCTTATTATAGTGTATACCGTGTCTGTTGAGAACCAGCTTGTGTATAATAGTGTAAACCATGTCAGTTGAGGACCAGCCTGTGTATAACAGTGTAAACCATGTAAGTTGAGAAACAAGCTGTTTATTATAGTGTAAACCAAGTCAGTTGCGGACCAGTCTGTGTATTATAGTGTTAACCATGTCAGTTGAGAAATAAGCTGTTTATTATAGTGTTAACCATGTCAGTTGAGGACCAGTCTGTGTATTATAGTGTAAACCATGTCAGTTGAGAAACAATCGGTTTATTATAGTGTAAACCATGTCAGTTGATTACCAGCCTGTGAATTATAGTGTAAACTATATCACTTGATGACAAGCCTTTGAAATATAGTGTAAACCATGTCAGTTGAGAAACAGCCTGTGTATTATAGTGTTAACCATGTCACATGAGAAACAAGCTGTTTATTATAGTGCAAACCATGTCAGAAGAGGAAGAGCATGTGTATTATAGTGTAAACCATGTCAGTTGAGAAACAAGCTGTTTATTATAGTGTAAACCATGTCAGTTGAGAAACAAGCTGTTTATTATTGTGTACATCATGTCAGTTGAGGACCAGCCTGTGTATTATCGCGTTAACCATGTCAGTTGATGACTAGCCTGTGTATTATGGTGTTAACCATGTACGTTGATGACAAGCCTGTGAACTATAGTGTACACTATGTCAGTTGATGACTAGCCTGTGTATTACAGGGTTAACCATGTAAGTTGAGGACCAGCATGTGTATTATAGTGTTAACCATGTAAGTGGAGGACCAGCCTTTGTACCACAGTGTAACCGTATCAGTTTGAGGAACAGTCTGCTTATTATAGTGTATGCCCTGTCACAAGCCTGTGAAATATTGTGTAAACTATGTCAGTTGAGGACCAGCCTGTGTATTTTAGTGTAAACCATGTTAGTTGAGGATCAACCTGTGTATTATAGTGTAAACAATGTCAGCTGCGGACCAGCCTGTGTATTATAGTGGAAACCATGTAAGCTGAGGAACAGCCTATGTATTATAGTGTTAACAATGCCAGTTGAGGTCCATCCGTTTACTATAGTGTAAACCATGTCAGTTGAGGGCCAGCCTTTTTACTATAGTGTAAACCATATCAGTTGAGGACCAGCTTGTTTAATATAGTGTAAATCATGTAAGTTGTTGACCAGGCTGTGTACTATAGTGTAAACCATGTCAGTTGAGGAACAGTCTGCCTATTATTGTGTAAACCATTTTAGTTGAAGACCAGCATGTGTTCTATTGCGTAAACAATGTCAGTTGAGGACCAGCCTGTTTACTATAGTGTAAACCATGTCAGTTGATAACCAGCCTGTGTATTATAGTGTAAACCATGTCAGTGCAGGACCAGCCTGTGTATTGCAGTGTAACAAATGTCAGTTCAAGATCAGCTTGTGTATTATAGTGTAAACAATGTTAGTTGAGGACCAGCCTGTGTACTATAATGTAAATCATGTCAGTTGAGAACCAGCCTCTGTTTTAGTGTAAGCCATTTCAATTTCAGGTCGCCGTGGTGTAATGGATAAGGTATCTGCCTAGCGACCAGGTGATCATGTTTTCGATCCCCATTGTGGGAGCGTTCTTTAGATTTCCCCAAAAGACACCAAGTACTGGTTCTAGGCTCAGGAAACGGACACGAGAGCGTTTAAATAAGCCTTAGGCTTTCGATGCAATCGAGCTAGAGAAAATAGATTTAAACTAAACTAATATATGTCAGAAGAAGAACCAGCCTGTGTATTATAGTGTACACCATGTCAGTTGAGGATCAGCCTGTGTATTATAGTGTAAAATATGCCAGTTGAGGACCAGCCTGTATATTATAGTATAAACCATGTCAGTTGAGGGCCAGTCAGGTTTTGTATCATACGACACATTTACTGATGAGCATCTTTCCTCACGATTCTTATCCTGTATGTCAGGCCCTTGGTAGAAGGGCAATCAGAACCTTTCGATTTAACTAGTTAGTGAACGACCATATCACAAAGGTACAGAGACGGGTGAAATCAAGTTTATTTACTTGTATTTGATGTTTTTCTCTTCGGACTTAATCAGCCATAAGCACCTGTATTGTATCTCGCTAACATAAATAAGTCAAAAACAAAAGTTTCTTTTCTCGTTCAAACGATTTAAAGAGTACTCTTTTCAATATCGTGATGCGTAATGCACGCAAAATACATTAAGCTCAAATCTTCCAATTTAATTATTTTATTGAAAATATTGAAAGTTATGTGTGCGCAATTTTTTGGGTTATGCTTATCATTTGTTTTGGTTTTTAATTATCAAGAGGTATGTTGTTTCTTTTATATATCTTCATACATAACAACACTTAATCTTATTGCCGGTCGCTTATTTTTGTAAAGATCTTTGTGAAATTAATGATATAATGACAATTTTTTGTATTATGTTGAATACTTGAACTCCTGTTCAGCTTTCTAAGTTTAAAAGTTGTACAAAGTTCAAAACCTTTTGCTGATATTTGACATGTTTATGAACTAAAATGTAATCTGCACGCTGGCTTATGTGATATATCTGGTAAAAATAGGATTGATGCTTTCGGGGGTTAAAGCCCCAACACATGATAATTGTTTCCGACTTTTTGAAGAGATTTAAAACAACTACAAAATGGAAATAGCCAGAGACTTGCGATCAGAATTAAAAGTTTAAATCGTGTTTCATTGACTAAATTATTCACACATGTAAATCCGTATTTCATTCACCAAATTATTCACACATGTGGTTAACAGTGTACCAACAATTCATTAAAAAGGGGTCGTAACACCGTTAAAAGAGCGCATTCCGGTGACGTCACGATACGTGTCGAGAAATGTCAACGTTAACGAGTTTGTTACTTTATATATATGAATAAACATGTGAGAACCCGGCTAGGGTCCAAAGATCAATACCTCCTTACATTAATTCAGTCGTGAAAGCGTTACTAATATTTACTATCAGCTGCATTTTTCTAACTTTTTAGTTTTGACTTAGAGATGTGTGTGTGGTCTGGTAATCCGTTTGTTTGTGTGTGGGGGAAGGGGTATGGAAACAGAGTTATCAGGAAGAAACCCCACTTGTAGGGTATAATATTACACGTAGCAGGAGTGGGCATTAAACCCAGATAGTAAATATTTATATTAACACATATCATTATACAAACCAATTGTGTTTCTATTAAAATGATTTAAAAATATATCTACCAACATGATACAGTGCTAGAAAAAATCTCAATATTTTTTATCTTTCAGGTACTTAATGTGTTTCTTTTCATTATTGGTTTCCAACACAATTGCCACTTGGTATTACCAGCTGAGACCGGACTGACACCTTCGATGAACATGAATCGAGTACTAATTCTTCATTCCTTTCCCCGACAGAATGCCGATACAAGGGATTGCAAGTTAGACTGGGAAAGAAATATACAGCAGCTGCCGCGGCGATGCTGGAACTCCTGTGCCAAACATAGCTTACAAAGGAAGTGGAGCCTGAGAAGGCACATCATCAACAACTGCTGTTGATTTGAACTTGTACAGTTTATGAAGGGTGAACTGTAGAGGCTTCTTTGCGAAAATGCAGCCTTAAGAATATATAGAGGAAATGCAGTAAAAGAACTAACCATTATTCACAGACCATGACATAATTTTAAAAAAGTATAATGATCTGACACATTTTGAAGTTTTGAAGGTTTTGTATGACTTTATGGAACCGGATTTGATAGAAACTACTAAAATGTTCCGAATAAGTTCCAACAGCTGGTTGTGATATTGCAATTAAATTATATATTACCAGAAAATATTTACTCAAACTTATCTTTTATTTCTACTTCAAACAAAAATCAACATAAGAGCACTTATGCCACAGGGTTAAGGATTTTTTATAAACGAATACAACTAGAAGCTATTACAGACTGATGAAAATTCGATTTTTCAAATCAATCAGAGTTTGCGTATTTTTCTCACTCATTTGTTTACACAACTATTTATTGGTCCAGGGTGTAGTACCCATAACCTTCCTCTCCAAAAACAAATGAAAACAAATTAAACAAGAGCAACGCCTTGCGGGTGCAGACCGCTCATCTATTTTCTTTTTAAAGGTGAAGGGACTCTCATTTTCAATCACAAAAGAGGGAGGGATGGAGTGAAGAGGGGTGTATAGTGTGGGGTTGTGGACATTTATTACATTATCTTCCAAAAAAGGGAAAAAAAAACGGGGGGGGGGTGGGGGGGGGGATGGGGGAATTTTTTGGGTGCGATGGTTGGACGGTATTTCAAACATAACCGTTTAAAAAAAATGGGGGGGGGGTGGGGTATAGTGTGAGGGTGTGGTGGTAATTTGTGAGATGATCTTTAAAAAAATAAATAAATAAATTTAAAAAAAAAAATTGGGGGGGGGGGTGGGTGGGGGGGGGGGTGGGGGTATAGTGTGAGGGTGTGGTGGTCATTTGTGAGATGATTTCAAAAAAAATTAGGGGGGGGGAGAGGGGGAGGGGAGGAGGGGGGGGGAGGGAGGAGGGGGAAGGGCACGGGGGATGGTTTGGGTGGAGTCTATTGTTGTATGTCAGGTAAGAGTAGTTTTGTCAAAGTATCAATAAAATCTAATCATAAATAAAGAAGTTAAGGCAATTTTAGCAAAATTTAATAATTTGACCTTGAGAGTCAAGGTCATTCAAAGGTCAAGGTAAAATTCAACTTGCCAGGTACAGTAACCTCATGATAGCATGAAAGTATTTGAAGTTTGAAAGCAATAGCCTTGATATTCAAGAAGTAAAGTGGACCGAAACACAAAATGTAACCATATATTCAAAGTTACTAAGTCAAAAAAGGGCCATAATTCCGTAACAATGACAAGAGTTATGCAACTTGTCCTTTTACTGTACCCTTATGATAGTTTGTGAGTGTTCCAAGTATGAAAGCAATATCTATGATACTTTAGGGGTAAAGTGGACCAAAACACAAATCTTAACCAAATTTTCAATTTTCTAAGTATAAAGGGCCAATAATTCCGTCCAAATGCCAGTCAGAGTTACATAACTTTGCCTGCACGGTCCCCTTTTGATAGTTAATAAGTGTTGCAAGTATGAAAGCAATAGCTTTGATACTGTAGGAATAAAGTGGACCTAAACACAAAACTTAACCAAATTTTCAATTTTCTAAGTATAAAAAGGGCACATAATTCTGTCAAAATGCCAGTCAGAGTTACATTACTTTGCCTGCACAGTCCCCTTATGATAGTTAGTAAGTGTTGCAAGTATGAAAGCAATAGCTTTGATACTTAAGGAATAAAATGGACCTAAACACAAAACTTAACCAAAATTTTCAATTTTCTAATAGTAAAAAGGGCACATAATTCTGTCAAAATGCACGCCAGAGTTATCTAACTTTGCCTGCCCAGTCCCCTCATGATAGTAAGTATGTGTACCAAGTTTGAATGCAATAGCATTGATACTTTCTGAGAAAAGTGGACCTAAACGCAAAACTTAACCAACATTTTCAATTTTCTAAGTATAAAAAGGGCACATAATTCTGTCAAAATGCACGCCAGAGTTATCTAACTTTGCCTGCCCAGTCCCCTCATGATAGTAAGTAAGTGTACAAAGTTTGAATGCAATAGCATTGATACTTCATGAGAAAAGTGGACCTAAACGCAAAACTTAACCGGACGCCGACGCCAACGCAAACGCCGACGCCGACGCCGACGCCAAGGTGATGACAATAGCTCATAATTTTTTTTTCAAAAAATAGATGAGCTTAAAATCAAAAATCATATAGAAGCTTCACCTGCTCAGTCCTGTTGTTCCTGTTGTAGCTATTGCACCATACAAGACACAGCAAGAATCACGTGTTACAATATAATTTAATCAGAAGAGCAAACTAAAATACAATGGTCATTGTGTATGTATCATTTGAAATGATAAGAAGCCATTATTGTATGAAGACAATCCAGTTTATGTACTGTGAAACCATTTATTTTCGTCAGCACGAAATTTCGTCCTTTTTAAAAAAAATGACTATTTCGTCAGCACTTATATTCGTCCATTTCTGGTTTTGAAAAAAAGCGTCCGATTTGTTTGTAATGTTTGTAATTCATGTAATACGCGGTTGCGAAAAAATCGTTCTGGGGAAAGAGGGGTGACACTTGGTAGTCACTTGCAGGAGATGGGCCTTGTTTGGCATATGCCAATTAACAAGTCTGTTATTTCAGGTGATAATAACTTTCCCTTATTATTTTATGTCATTGACACGTTCTTTGTTATTATTAGCGGATAAGTGGGACTGAATAACCGTTAACGAGTGTTTTAAACAACGAAGCCAATTGCCAATTAGTCTTTTTCAATTACAATCACGGACAACCAAACACAAATCAATATGTTCTTTATTAATTTGTAATAAAAGCGCAGAATATATTTCAGTCAGGTGTTGACACACATCGTCATATTTTAATTGTGTTTAATGGTATTGTCTTTAATCCGGATTCGCCGCGTGTTGGCTGTATAATCTGCAACACCCCTGAAAAACACAATACACACAATGGGTAATAAAGTTGTTAACAATTAGCGCTAATCAACACTATTATACCTAAACGAAGTCGACGCATTCGATACAGCCTTATTGCATTTGCGTTTTACAGGAAATGTCAGTTGTCAGTACACTGTATAATGTACACCCCTTTGTGTCAAAACTGGATTTAACTTGAGTGTGAATAGTCGACTGTTTCATGTTCTTTGTATCAATACCATCCGGGTATCTGTACTATAAGTATACCAGTCTGCAAACAAGGTGCGCGCTTCCGCATATGGGTATTCGGACGTTCAAAACATTGACCTACGGTTTAGCGTTCATGCCGTCGAACGCATTTAGCAATATAACTCGTTTTTTTTTTCACTATTTCTTTCATTGCAAAAATCACTAGTGGCTTATAACTTACCTTGCAATCTTTTTTTTCTCGCATTTTGCGAGTGTGCGATTGTTGATTTCGAGCCCTGTGTATATGCGTGGATTACGCTGGATTTAAATGCCTCATGCCTACGGTAATTCTGTCTTATTTGTTTCAAATATGGGACATGATTGTTCGTTAGGATCTTGAATTCGTCCATCGGTCAAAGGACGAAAAAGACGTAAATTAATGTCTGACGAATAATAATGGTTTCACAGTATATTATTGACATTACGTTTTTCAGCGTTTCATTTTAGTGTTAATAAAATGTGTAAAATACCAGTTACCGTGCAATCTTTTAAAGAAACTGTTTATGAAAGGGAGAGTTTAACAAACAATTCTTTAACGTATACATAGTACTGTGTATACTAAATATGAATATCATTCCTCTTGGTTTCCGAATTACGCCAATTCATTAAAAATGGCACGTAAAATATGTATTTTAAGATGTAATTATGTGTACAAATATTTTACAAGACTCAAACATTGTCACCGTAATATTTGCTTTTAGAAGAATAAAGTTGTCGATAATATCATACACCTTCATTCTGGCAGGCGTGTTACTGCTTAATGCATCCTACTGGGGTTCAACGGTTAAAGTTTGGAAATGAAATACCACCATTGTTAGGTAAACTAATACTACGGTTGACAGGCAACACAGGACGGGAGAGCATTTAACTCAACATGGAAATCACCACACTTCACCCGTTAGTTCTTGGTCCATGTTTACAAGATCAGTTTCACTTCAGTTTTAAAAATAGTTTTTAGTCTAATAAAACAATAGCAAATAGTAACAAAGCTGTACCATTTAAGCTTAACATGACAAAGGACTTAATAATTCACATTCAGGTTGAAAGTCTTGCTAACACATTTTTGCTGCCAATGGAGCGTATGCTAATGACAGTTGTTTTTTTTTTGACGGATGCTCTTATGAGAGAGGTTCAGACTTACTCATAGCAAAATATTGAAAACACGGTCTGACGATTAAGGCTAGTATTCCATCTATCCGCATCCGTATCCGTATCCGCATCCGTATCCACGTCCGTATCCGCAAAATCATAATACGGACGCTATATATCAGTTATCCGCATACGTCGAACGTATCTTTCTTTTATGGGACAAAAATATACGGATAAAACTGAAATTTATAATTGAAATACTTATCATGAAGGAAAAGCGTGAATTTAAGTAGATATAAGCTACACATCATCATTCTGCCTGTAAAAGAATACAAATGGTAAATACCTGAAACATCTTCTTCTAGTGCATTGGCTATGCTTTTCCAAACATTTGAAGTGAAATCAGAATTCCGATATGCAGAACTGCGTTGGTTGTATAATTCCGGGTAATTTTCCACGAATTAGATTAGTTTTTCAGTTGATTTTTTTGATGAAAGCTTCCCTCACTATAGTTTGATAAATTTATATGACATCTCTTATCAATTAAAATTATTTTAAATAATTAGTTCCAAAACATGAACTGAATATCGTGACATAAATACGCATATATCGACTTGTCTCTGCCAACTATGCGGATTTGTATGTCTTACAAATGAGTTCGTCGGTCATAAAATATATGTGCGTAAAGTGTCGTCCCAGATTAGCCTTTACAGTCCGCACAGGCTAATCAGCAACGGTACTTTCGCTTGTATGATATTTTGCGTTTAAATCAAGTCTCTTCTTATCCAAAATCCAGAGTAGGAGGAAAGTGTCGTCCCTGATAAGCCTGTGCGAACTGTACAGGCTAATCCGTGACAAATTTTACGCACATTGATAATACCCCCTTTTCACAGAGCGCGGTTCATAGACAGTTTATACCTACAATAGATGCATGATCCAGTGATCGACATGCACGAGGTAAAACTGATTTTAAGAAACAATTTCAAAATATGTGTAATATCTCTTTTAGTGCGATGATCAAGTTTTTGGAAAACTAATTTTCATACCAACGTAAACATAAAATGTCCTATATACATTTGGTACATAATAATGTTTAATTTTGTGTGCATACTAAACACAATGTCTCGTTTAATAACTTGCAAATGATCTTTATATCTACATTTGACACGAAATAAAATACTTTTTCCACAATGGCTCTATTTAATATCACATTATTTTGAAAATATATTGGCAACTTTTTGTCAAGTTATGTGCCTTCGTAGTTAAGAAATAACGGTTTGTAGACAATCTGATTGTCCACACACATCTCTAAATAATAATACAATCGAATGGCATTGAAAAGAGTTATTTTATTTTGTTAATAATAAACAAATTCAATAACTATTATAGATTTTTTTTCTTAAGATTATATGAAATCCTTAAATAAAATATCGTTATGTTGCATGGATGTTTATTTTGTTTCATTAAAAACGAGTCGTGTTAAAATTGTCTCGTACTCAGATTCATTTGAAAACGCACTAATTAGTAACACGTGAACAATTATGCTGTATCATATATGCTGATTACATGTATTTAACATTTCTGTGCAATCTAATTATATAAGCGTTCTTCAGAATAACGATGCTTTTCTAAAACAGCTGTTGCAGCTCCATCAAATGTTCCTTTGTATACAGTATGTTCCGTGATGTCCTTCTTTTCTTAGCAGGTTAAGTACTGTATGTTTACATTTTATCTAATCAAACGTGTTGGGTAACCCATGAATAACACGACTTTCTATTAATGTTTTTACGAAAATATAGAAGAAAAAAGTACGTTGCCGGAATTCGGACCTGTCATGTCTTGAACTGTAAGCGGCTGCGCTTATAAATGCAGAAAATGGATACTGATCTACCTATGTTTGAATGATGAGCAAGATTTATTTTAATTCACAATGAATGAATACCTAAAACATGTTCATGTGCAACATGCTTAAACTATTAAATGCTTAAACAACCATTTTTAGTTGTTATCGTTTGCAAAAGTGTCAAGTGTATGTCGCGCGTTGACTGTATACAATATTCGACAGTATAAAACTAACGTCGTATGCATTATATACTTATTGGCTACTTAAATACAAACAACAGTTTATTTGATGTATATGCAAACACTTTTGTTCCAAACAATGATTGCATGCGAATTGATAAGATTTTATATATCGAATCTAGATTGTATCTTATAAAATACAGTTGTGCATAAATCTGCACTTTAAGTTATTACAATTTTATGCACTCGGGGTTTGACAATCCATTTTCTGAATGTATGTTTACACTTTGGTTTACTGCTGCAAGGCGTAAAACCCTGTCATTTAAGGGCCAGCGGTTGTTTTGTGTAAACAATGTCAGTTGAGAACCATCGTGTGTTTTGTGTAAACAATGTCAGTTGAGGACCAGCGTGTGCTTTATGTAAACAATGTCAGTTGAGGAAAAGCTAGTGTTTTGTGTAAACCATGTCAGTTAAGGACCAGCGTGTGTTTTGTGTTAACCATGTCAGATAACGACTAGCGTGTGTTTTGTGTAAACAATGTCAGTTGAGGACTAGCGTGAGTTAAGTGTAAACGATGTCAGTTGAGGACCAGCGTGTGTTTAGTGTAAACAATGTCAGTTGAGGACCAGCGTGAGTTTAGTGTAAACCATGTCAGTAGATGACCAGCCGGTGTATTATAGTGTAAACCATATCATTTGAAGACCAGCCTGTGTATTATACTGTAAACCATGCCAGTAGATGACTAGCCTGTGTATTATTGTGTAAACCATATTAGTAGATGACCAGCCTGTGTATAATAGCGTAAACCATGTCAGTAGATGACCAACCTGTGTATTATAGTGTAAACCATGTAAGTTGAGGACCAGCATGTGTATTATAGTGTTAACCATGTAACTGGAGGACCAGCCTGTGTACCACAGAGTAACCGTATCAGTTTGAGGAACAGTCTGCTTATTATAGTGTATACCCTGTTAGTTGAGAACCAGCTTGTGTATAATAGTGTAAACCATGTCAGTTGAGGACCAGCCTGTGTATAACAGTGTTAACCATGTAAGTTGAGAAACAAGCTGTTTATTATAGTGTAAACCAGGTCAATTGAGGACCAGCATGTGTATTATCGTGTTAACCATGTCAGTTGATGACTAGCCTGTGTTTTATGGTGTTAACCATGTACGTTGATGACAAGCCTGTGAACTATAGTGTACACTATGTCAGTTGATGACTAGCATGTGTATTATAGTGTTAACCATGTAAGTTGGACCAGCCTGTGTACTACAGTGTAAACCATGTGAGTTTGAGGAACACTCTGCTTATTATAGTGTATACCGTGTCTGTTGAGAACCAGCTTGTGTATAATAGTGTAAACCATGTCAGTTGAGGACCAGCCTGTGTATAACAGTGTAAACCATGTAAGTTGAGAAACAAGCTGTTTATTATAGTGTAAACCAAGTCAGTTGCGGACCAGTCTGTGTATTATAGTGTTAACCATGTCAGTTGAGAAATAAGCTGTTTATTATAGTGTTAACCATGTCAGTTGAGGACCAGTCTGTGTATTATAGTGTAAACCATGTCAGTTGAGAAACAATCGGTTTATTATAGTGTAAACCATGTCAGTTGATTACCAGCCTGTGAATTATAGTGTAAACTATATCACTTGATGACAAGCCTTTGAAATATAGTGTAAACCATGTCAGTTGAGAAACAGCCTGTGTATTATAGTGTTAACCATGTCACATGAGAAACAAGCTGTTTATTATAGTGCAAACCATGTCAGAAGAGGAAGAGCATGTGTATTATAGTGTAAACCATGTCACTTGAGAAACAAGCTGTTTATTATAGTGTAAACCATGTCAGTTGAGAAACAAGCTGTTTATTATTGTGTACATCATGTCAGTTGAGGACCAGCCTGTGTATTATCGCGTTAACCATGTCAGTTGATGACTAGCCTGTGTATTATGGTGTTAACCATGTACGTTGATGACAAGCCTGTGAACTATAGTGTACACTATGTCAGTTGATGACTAGCCTGTGTATTACAGGGTTAACCATGTAAGTTGAGGACCAGCATGTGTATTATAGTGTTAACCATGTAAGTGGAGGACCAGCCTTTGTACCACAGTGTAACCGTATCAGTTTGAGGAACAGTCTGCTTATTATAGTGTATGCCCTGTCACAAGCCTGTGAAATATTGTGTAAACTATGTCAATTGAGGACCAGCCTGTGTATTTTAGTGTAAACCATGTTAGTTGAGGATCAACCTGTGTATTATAGTGTAAACAATGTCAGCTGCGGACCAGCCTGTGTATTATAGTGGAAACCATGTAAGCTGAGGAACAGCCTATGTATTATAGTGTTAACAATGCCAGTTGAGGTCCATCCGTTTACTATAGTGTAAACCATGTCAGTTGAGGGCCAGCCTTTTTACTATAGTGTAAACCATATCAGTTGAGGACCAGCTTGTTAATATAGTGTAAATCATGTAAGTTGTTGACCAGGCTGTGTACTATAGTGTAAACCATGTCAGTTGAGGAACAGTCTGCCTATTATTGTGTAAACCATTTTAGTTGAAGACCAGCATGTGTTCTATTGCGTAAACAATGTCAGTTGAGGACCAGCCTGTTTACTATAGTGTAAACCATGTCAGTTGATAACCAGCCTGTGTATTATAGTGTAAACCATGTCAGTGCAGGACCAGCCTGTGTATTGCAGTGTAACAAATGTCAGTTCAAGATCAGCTTGTGTATTATAGTGTAAACAATGTTAGTTGAGGACCAGCCTGTGTACTATAATGTAAATCATGTCAGTTGAGAACCAGCCTCTGTTTTAGTGTAAGCCATTTCAATTTCAGGTCGCCGTGGTGTAATGGATAAGGTATCTGCCTAGCGACCAGGTGATCATGTTTTCGATCCCCATTGTGGGAGCGTTCTTTAGATTTCCCCCAAAGACACCAAGTACTGGTTCTAGGCTCAGGAAACGGACACGAGAGCGTTTAAATAAGCCTTAGGCTTTCGATGCAATCGAGCTAGAGAAAATAGATTTAAACTAAACTAATATATGTCAGAAGAAGAACCAGCCTGTGTATTATAGTGTACACCATGTCAGTTGAGGATCAGCCTGTGTATTATAGTGTAAAATATGCCAGTTGAGGACCAGCCTGTATATTATAGTATAAACCATGTCAGTTGAGGGCCAGTCAGGTTTTGTATCATACGACACATTTACTGATGAGCATCTTTCCTCACGATTCTTATCCTGTATGTCAGGCCCTTGGTAGAAGGGCAATCAGAACCTTTCGATTTAACTAGTTAGTGAACGACCATATCACAAAGGTACAGAGACGGGTGAAATCAAGTTTATTTACTTGTATTTGATGTTTTTCTCTTCGGACTTAATCAGCCATAAGCACCTGTATTGTATCTCGCTAACATAAATAAGTCAAAAACAAAAGATTCTTTTCTCGTTCAAACGATTTAAAGAGTACTCTTTTCAATATCGTGATGCGTAATGCACGCAAAATACATTAAGCTCAAATCTTCCAATTTAATTATTTTATTGAAAATATTGAAAGTTATGTGTGCGCAATTTTTTGGGTTATGCTTATCATTTGTTTTGGTTTTTAATTATCAAGAGGTATGTTGTTTCTTTTATATATCTTCATACATAACAACACTTAATCTTATTGCCGGTCGCTTATTTTTGTAAAGATCTTTGTGAAATTAATGATATAATGACAATTTTTTGTATTATGTTGAATACTTGAACTCCTGTTCAGCTTTCTAAGTTTAAAAGTTGTACAAAGTTCAAAACCTTTTGCTGATATTTGACATGTTTATGAACTAAAATGTAATCTGCACGCTGGCTTATGTGATATATCTGGTAAAAATAGGATTGATGCTTTCGGGGGTTAAAGCCCCAACAAATGATAATTGTTTCCGACTTTTTGAAGAGATTTAAAACAACTACAAAATGGAAATAGCCAGAGACTTGCGATCAGAATTAAAAGTTTAAATCGTGTTTCATTGACTAAATTATTCACACATGTAAATCCGTATTTCATTCACCAAATTATTCACACATGTGGTTAACAGTGTACCAACAATTCATTAAAAAGGGGTCGTAACACCGTTAAAAGAGCGCATTCCGGTGACGTCACGATACGTGTCGAGAAATGTCAACGTTAACGAGTTTGTTACTTTATATATATGAATAAACATGTGAGAACCCGGCTAGGGTCCAAAGATCAATACCTCCTTACATTAATTCAGTCGTGAAAGCGTTACTAATATTTACTATCAGCTGCATTTTTCTAACTTTTTAGTTTTGACTTAGAGATGTGTGTGTGGTCTGGTAATCCGTTTGTTTGTGTGTGGGGGAAGGGGTATGGAAACAGAGTTATCAGGAAGAAACCCCACTTGTAGGGTATAATATTACACGTAGCAGGAGTGGGCATTAAACCCAGATAGTAAATATTTATATTAACACATATCATTATACAAACCAATTGTGTTTCTATTAAAATGATTTAAAAATATATCTACCAACATGATACAGTGCTAGAAAAAATCTCAATATTTTTTATCTTTCAGGTACTTAATGTGTTTCTTTTCATTATTGGTTTCCAACACAATTGCCACTTGGTATTACCAGCTGAGACCGGACTGACACCTTCGATGAACATGAATCGAGTACTAATTCTTCATTCCTTTCCCCGACAGAATGCCGATACAAGGGATTGCAAGTTAGACTGGGAAAGAAATATACAGCAGCTGCCGCGGCGATGCTGGAACTCCTGTGCCAAACATAGCTTACAAAGGAAGTGGAGCCTGAGAAGGCACATCATCAACAACTGCTGTTGATTTGAACTTGTACAGTTTATGAAGGGTGAACTGTAGAGGCTTCTTTGCGAAAATGCAGCCTTAAGAATATATAGAGGAAATGCAGTAAAAGAACTAACCATTATTCACAGACCATGACATAATTTTAAAAAAGTATAATGATCTGACACATTTTGAAGTTTTGAAGGTTTTGTATGACTTTATGGAACCGGATTTGATAGAAACTACTAAAATGTTCCGAATAAGTTCCAACAGCTGGTTGTGATATTGCAATTAAATTATATATTACCAGAAAATATTTACTCAAACTTATCTTTTATTTCTACTTCAAACAAAAATCAACATAAGAGCACTTATGCCACAGGGTTAAGGATTTTTTATAAACGAATACAACTAGAAGCTATTACAGACTGATGAAAATTCGATTTTTCAAATCAATCAGAGTTTGCGTATTTTTCTCACTCATTTGTTTACACAACTATTTATTGGTCCAGGGTGTAGTACCCATAACCTTCCTCTCCAAAAACAAATGAAAACAAATTAAACAAGAGCAACGCCTTGCGGGTGCAGACCGCTCATCTATTTTCTTTTTAAAGGTGAAGGGACTCTCATTTTCAATCACAAAAGAGGGAGGGATGGAGTGAAGAGGGGTGTATAGTGTGGGGTTGTGGACATTTATTACATTATCTTCCAAAAAAGGGAAAAAAAAAACGGGGAGGGGGTGGGGGGGGATGGGGGAATTTTTGGGTGCGATGGTTGGACGGTATTTCAAACATAACCGTTTAAAAAAAATGGGGGGGGGGGTGGGGTATAGTGTGAGGGTGTGGTGGTTATTTGTGAGATGATCTTTAAAAAAATAAATAAATAAATTTAAAAAAAAAAATTGGGGGGGGGGTGGGTGGGGGGGGGGGGGGTGGGGGTATAGTGTGAGGGTGTGGTGGTCATTTGTGAGATGATTTAAAAAAAAATTAGGGGGGGGGAGAGGGGGGAGGGGAGGAGGGGGGGGGGAGGGAGGAGGGGGAAGGGCACGGGGGATGGTTTGGGTGGAGTCTATTGTTGTATGTCAGGTAAGAGTAGTTTTGTCAAAGTATCAATAAAATCTAATCATAAATAAAGAAGTTAAGGCAATTTTAGCAAAATTTAATAATTTGACCTTGAGAGTCAAGGTCATTCAAAGGTCAAGGTAAAATTCAACTTGCCAGGTACAGTAACCTCATGATAGCATGAAAGTATTTGAAGTTTGAAAGCAATAGCCTTGATATTCAAGAAGTAAAGTGGACCGAAACACAAAATGTAACCATATATTCAAAGTTAAAAAAGGGCCATAATTCCGTAACAATGACAAGAGTTATGCAACTTGTCCTTTTACTGTACCCTTATGATAGTTTGTGAGTGTTCCAAGTATGAAAGCAATATCTATGATACTTTAGGGGTAAAGTGGACCAAAACACAAATCTTAACCAAATTTTCAATTTTCTAAGTATAAAGGGCCAATAATTCCGTCCAAATGCCAGTCAGAGTTACATAACTTTGCCTGCACGGTCCCCTTTTGATAGTTAATAAGTGTTGCAAGTATGAAATCAATAGCTTTCATACTGTAGGAATAAAGTGGACCTAAACACAAAACTTAACCAAATTTTCAATTTTCTAAGTATAAATAGGGCACATAATTCTGTCAAAATGCCAGTCAGAGTTACATTACTTTGCCTGCACAGTCCCCTTATGATAGTTAGTATGTGTTGCAAGTATGAAAGCAATAGCTTTGATACTTAAGGAATAAAATGGACCTAAACACAAAACTTAACCAAAATTTTCAATTTTCTAATAGTAAAAAGGGCACATAATTCTGTCAAAATGCACGCCAGAGTTATCTAACTTTGCCTGCCCAGTCCCCTCATGATAGTAAGTATGTGTACCAAGTTTGAATGCAATAGCATTGATACTTTCTGAGAAAAGTGGACCTAAACGCAAAACTTAACCAACATTTTCAATTTTCTAAGTATAAAAAGGGCACATAATTCTGTCAAAATGCACGCCAGAGTTATCTAACTTTGCCTGCCCAGTCCCCTCATGATAGTAAGTAAGTGTACCAAGTTTGAATGCAATAGCATTGATACTTCATGAGAAAAGTGGACCTAAACGCAAAACTTAACCGGACGCCGACGCCAACGCCAACGCCGACGCCGACGCCAAGGTGATGACAATAGCTCATAATTTTTTTTTCAAAAAATAGATGAGCTAAAAATCAAAAATCATATAGAAGCTTCACCTGCACAGTCCTGTTGTTCCTGTTGTAGCTATTGCACCATACAAGACACAGCAAGAATCACGTGTTACAATATAATTTAATCAGAAGAGCAAACTAAAATACAATGGTCATTGTGTATGTATCATTTGAAATGATAAGAAGCCATTATTGTATGAAGACAATCCAGTTTATGTACTGTGAAACCATTTATTTTCGTCAGCACGAAATTTCGTCCTTTTTAAAAAAAATGACTATTTCGTCAGCACTTATAATCGTCCATTTCTGGTTTTGAAAAAAAGCGTCCGATTTGTTTGTAATGTTTGTAATTCATGTAATACGCGGTTGCGAAAAAATCGTTCTGGGGAAAGAGGGGTGACACTTGGTAGTCACTTGCAGGAGATGGGCCTTGTTTGGCATATGCCAATTAACAAGTCTGTTATTTCAGGTGATAATAACTTTCCCTTATTATTTTATGTCATTGACACGTTCTTTGTTATTATTAGCGGATAAGTGGGACTGAATAACTGTTAACGAGTGTTTTAGACAACGAAGCCAATTGCCAATTAGTCTTTTTCAATTACAATCACGGACAACCAAACACAAATCAATATGTTCTTTATTAATTTGTAATAAAAGCGCAGAATATATTTCAGTCAGGTGTTGACACACATCGTCATATTTTAATTGTGTTTAATAGTATTGTCTTTAATCCGGATTCGCCGCGTGTTGGCTGTATAATCTGCAACACCCCTGAAAAACACAATACACACAATGGGTAATAAAGTTGTTAACAATTAGCGCTAATCAACACTATTATACCTAAACGAAGTCGACGCATTCGATACAGCCTTATTGCATTTGCGTTTTACAGGAAATGTCAGTTGTCAGTACACTGTATAATGTACACCCCTTTGTGTCAAAACTGGATTTAACTTGAGTGTGAATAGTCGACTGTTTCATGTTCTTTGTATCAATACCATCCGGGTATCTGTACTATAAGTATACCAGTCTGCAAACAAGGTGCGCGCTTCCGCATATGGGTATTCGGACGTTCAAAAAATTGACCTACGGTTTAGCGTTCATGCCGTCGAACGCATTTAGCAATATAACTCGTTTTTTTTTCACTATTTCTTTCATTGCAAAAATCACTAGTGGCTTATAACTTACCTTGCAATCTTTTTTTTCTCGCATTTTGCGAGTGTGCGATTGTTGATTTCGAGCCCTGTGTATATGCGTGGATTACGCTGGATTTAAATGCCTCATGCCTACGGTAATTCTGTTTTATTTGTTTCAAATATGGGACATGATTGTTCGTTAGGATCTTGAATTCGTCCATCGGTCAAAGGACGAAAAAGACGTAAATTAATGTCTGACAAATAATAATGGTTTCACAGTATATTATTGACATTACGTTTTTCAGCGTTTCATTTTAGTGTTAATAAAATGTGTAAAATACCAGTTACCGTGCAATCTTTTAAAGAAACTGTTTATGAAAGGGAGAGTTTAACAAACAATTCTTTAACGTATACATTGTAATGTGTATACTAAATATGAATATCATTCCTCTTGGTTTCCGAATTACGCCAATTCATTAAAAATGGCACGTAAAATATGTATTTTAAGATGTAATTATGTGTACAAATATTTTACAAGACTCAAACATTGTCACCGTAATATTTGCTTTTAGAAGAATAAAGTTGTCGACAATATCATACACCTTCATTCTGGCAGGCGTGTTACTGCTTAATGCATCCTACTGGGGTTCAACGGTTAAAGTTTGGAAATGAAATACCACCATTGTTAGGTAAACTAATACTACGGTTGACAGGCAACACAGGACGGGAGAGCATTTAACTCAACATGGAAATCACCACACTTCACCCGTTAGTTCTTGGTCCATGTTTACAAGATCAGTTTCACTTCAGTTTTAAAAATAGTTTTTAGTCTAATAAAACAATAGCAAATAGTAACAAAGCTGTACCATTTAAGCTTAACATGACAAAGGACTTAATAATTCACATTCAGGTTGAAAGTCTTGCTAACACATTTTTGCTGCCAATGGAGCGTATGCTAATGACAGTTGTTTTTTTTTGACGGATGCTCTTATGAGAGAGGTTCAGACTTACTCATAGCAAAATATTGAAAACACGGTCTGACGATTAAGGCTTGTATTCCATCTATCCGCATCCGTATCCGTATCCGCATCCGTATCCACGTCCGTATCCGCAAAATCATAATACGGACGCTATATATCAGTTATCCGCATACGTCGAACGTATCTTTCTTTTTTGGGACAAAAATATACGGATAAAACTGAAATTTATAATTGAAATACTTATCATGAAGGAAAAGCGTGAATTTAAGTAGATATAAGCTACACATCATCATTCTGCCTGTAAAAGAATACAAATGGTAAATACCTGAAACATCTTCTTCTAGTGCATTGGCTATGCTTTTCCAAACATTTGAAGTGAAATCAGAATTCCGATATGCAGAACTGCGTTGGTTGTATAATTCCGGGTAATTTTCCACGAATTAGATTAGTTTTTCAGTTGATTTTTTGATGAAAGCTTCCCTCACTATAGTTTGATAAATTTATATGACGTCTCTTATCAATTAAAATTATTTTAAATAATTAGTTCCAAAACATGAACTGAATATCGTGACATAAATACGCATATATCGACTTGTCTCTGCCTCTATAAACGAAAAAATGTTGAAAATAACTCTTTAAAAATACACATCACGCTTTAAACCAGGAGGAAAAACAACTGTGCGACGGATTACTTAATGAATATGAATGTGGATTAGCCCTAAAAGAAATGCAAAATAACAAAAGCCCAGGATCAGATGGCATCACAATCGAATTTTATAAAATATTCTGGAATGATATAAAAACACATCTAATTAATTCACTTAACTATTCATTTAACAACGAAAACTTAACTACGCTACAAAAACAAGGTATTATATCACTTATTCCAAAACCTGGAAAAAACTTAGAATCCTTATCAAACTGGCGCCCGATTAGTTTACTTAACAATGATTATAAAATTGCAACTAAAAGTATAGCAAACAGAAATAAAAAAAATAATTATTGTCAATTTTTCAAAATATCTGAATATTTTTCATAAAAATCCTACATTGGGAAGAAAAATTTTCGTTTTATCCACAATCATAAACTAAAAACAATTGGAATAGCCCTGGTAATACACATTACAAACTTTGAAAAGGCATTTTCTCTTGAATTTCACTTTATACAGTTCTCACTGATTTAGAAAATAGAAAATGGTTTATGTCTATATATATATATAGTTTTTCAATCTGACAAGATCATTGTGAAGAAACAACAAAACACACAAATACAGTATGCTTTCTTCCGACTTTTTACAAACTCATCATTTTTCATAACTATTCCTCTGTTGTTCTTTTCTTTCTCTCTAAAAAAATAAATAATAATATATATATATATATATATATATATATATATATATAGATATATATATATATATATATATATATATATATATATCTATATATGTGTGTTATATATATTATCTATATATCTATATATATAATATATATCTATATATCTATATATATATATATATCTATATATATATATCTCTATATATATGAGCCTCATCTTGTATAACATGTCTGAACTGTATTGCTTTAAAACCACTGTGTTGTGTGACCATATACATGTTTACATTATATGTATGATATTGAATAAAAAAAAAAAAGACTTGTCTCTGCCAACTATGCGGATTTGTATGTCTTACAAATGAGTTCGTCGGTCATAAAATATATGTGCGTAAAGTGTCGTCCCAGATTAGCCTTTACAGTCCGCACAGGCTAATCAGCAACGGTACTTTCGCTTGTATGATATTTTGCGTTAAATCAAGTCTCTTCTTATCCAAAATCCAGAGTAGGAGGAAAGTGTCGTCCCTGATAAGCCTGTGCGAACTGTACAGGCTAATCCGTGACAAATTTTACGCACATTGATAATACCCCCTTTTCACAGAGCGCGGTTCATAGACAGTTTATACCTACAATAGATGCATGATCCAGTGATCGACATGCACGAGGTAAAACTGATTTTAAGAAACAATTTCAAAATATGTGTAATATCTCTTTTAGTGCGATGATCAAGTTTTTGGAAAACTAATTTTCATACCAACGTAAACATAAAATGTCCTATATACATTTGGTACATAATAATGTTTAATTTTGTGTGCATACTAAACACAATGTCTCGTTTAATAACTTGCAAATGATCTTTATATCTACATTTGACACGAAATAAAATACTTTTTCCACAATGGCTCTATTTAATATCACATTATTTTGAAAATTTATTGGCAACTTTTTGTCAAGTTATGTGCCTTCGTAGTTAAGAAATAACGGTTTGTAGACAATCTGATTGTCCACACACATCTCTAAATAATAATACAATCGAATGGCATTGAAAAGAGTTATTTTATTTTGTTAATAATAAACAAATTCAATAACTATTATAGATTTTTTTTCTTAAGATTATATGAAATCCTTAAATAAAATATCGTTATGTTGCATGGATGTTTATTTTGTTTCATTAAAAACGAGTCGTGTTAAAATTGTCTCGTACTCAGATTCATTTGAAAACGCACTAATTAGTAACACGTGAACAATTATGCTGTATCATATATGCTGATTACATGTATTTAACATTTCTGTGCAATCTAATTATATAAGCGTTCTTCAGAATAACGATGCTTTTCTAAAACAGCTGTTGCAGCTCCATCAAATGTTCCTTTGTATACAGTATGTTCCGTGATGTCCTTCTTTTCTTAGCAGGTTAAGTACTGTATGTTTACATTTTATCTAATCAAACGTGTTGGGTAACCCATGAATAACACGACTTTCTATTAATGTTTTTAAGAAAATATAGAAGAAAAAAGTACGTTGCCGGAATTCGGACCTGTCATGTCTTGAACTGTAAGCGGCTGCGCTTATAAATGCAGAAAATGGATACTGATCTACCTATGTTTGAATGATGAGCAAGATTTATTTTAATTCACAATGAATGAATACCTAAAACATGTTCATGTGCAACATGCTTAAACTATTAAATGCTTAAACAACCATTTTTAGTTGTTATCGTTTGCAAAAGTGTCAAGTGTATGTCGCGCGTTGACTGTATGCAATATTCGACAGTATAAAACTAACGTCGTATGCATTATATACTTATTGGCTACTTAAATACAAACAACAGTTTATTTGATGTATATGCAAACACTTTTGTTCCAAACAATGATTGCATGCGAATTGATAAGATTTTATATATCGAATCTAGATTGTATCTTATAAAATACAGTTGTGCATAAATCTGCACTTTAAGTTATTACAATTTTATGCACTCGGGGTTTGACAATCCATTTTCTGAATGTATGTTTACACTTTGGTTTACTGCTGCAAGGCGTAAAACCCTGTCATTTAAGGGCCAGCGGTTGTTTTGTGTAAACAATGTCAGTTGAGAACCATCGTGTGTTTTGTGTAAACAATGTCAGTTGAGGACCAGCGTGTGCTTTATGTAAACAATGTCAGTTGAGGAAAAGCTAGTGTTTTGTGTAAACCATGTCAGTTAAGGACCAGCGTGTGTTTTGTGTTAACCATGTCAGATAACGACTAGCGTGTGTTTTGTGTAAACAATGTCAGTTGAGGACTAGCGTGAGTTAAGTGTAAACGATGTCAGTTGAGGACCAGCGTGTGTTTAGTGTAAACAATGTCAGTTGAGGACCAGCGTGAGTTTAGTGTAAACCATGTCAGTAGATGACCAGCCGGTGTATTATAGTGTAAACCATATCATTTGAAGACCAGCCTGTGTATTATACTGTAAACCATGCCAGTAGATGACTAGCCTGTGTATTATTGTGTAAACCATATTAGTAGATGACCAGCCTGTGTATAATAGCGTAAACCATGTCAGTAGATGACCAACCTGTGTATTATAGTGTAAACCATGTAAGTTGAGGACCAGCATGTGTATTATAGTTTTAACCATGTAACTGGAGGACCAGCCTGTGTACCACAGAGTAACCGTATCAGTTTGAGGAACAGTCTGCTTATTATAGTGTATACCCTGTTAGTTGAGAACCAGCTTGTGTATAATAGTGTAAACCATGTCAGTTGAGGACCAGCCTGTGTATAACAGTGTTAACCATGTAAGTTGAGAAACAAGCTGTTTATTATAGTGTAAACCAGGTCAATTGAGGACCAGCATGTGTATTATCGTGTTAACCATGTCAGTTGATGACTAGCCTGTGTTTTATGGTGTTAACCATGTACGTTGATGACAAGCCTGTGAACTATAGTGTACACTATGTCAGTTGATGACTAGCATGTGTATTATAGTGTTAACCATGTAAGTTGGACCAGCCTGTGTACTACAGTGTAAACCATGTGAGTTTGAGGAAAACTCTGCTTATTATAGTGTATACCGTGTCTGTTGAGAACCAGCTTGTGTATAATAGTGTAAACCATGTCAGTTGAGGACCAGCCTGTGTATAACAGTGTAAACCATGTAAGTTGAGAAACAAGCTGTTTATTATAGTGTAAACCAAGTCAGTTGCGGACCAGTCTGTGTATTATAGTGTTAACCATGTCAGTTGAGAAATAAGCTGTTTATTATAGTGTTAACCATGTCAGTTGAGGACCAGTCTGTGTATTATAGTGTAAACCATGTCAGTTGAGAAACAATCGGTTTATTATAGTGTAAACCATGTCAGTTGATTACCAGCCTGTGAATTATAGTGTAAACTATATCACTTGATGACAAGCCTTTGAAATATAGTGTAAACCATGTCAGTTGAGAAACAGCCTGTGTATTATAGTGTTAACCATGTCACATGAGAAACAAGCTGTTTATTATAGTGCAAACCATGTCAGAAGAGGAAGAGCATGTGTATTATAGTGTAAACCATGTCAGTTGAGAAACAAGCTGTTTATTATAGTGTAAACCATGTCAGTTGAGAAACAAGCTGTTTATTTTTGTGTACATCATGTCAGTTGAGGACCAGCCTGTGTATTATCGCGTTAACCATGTCAGTTGATGACTAGCCTGTGTATTATGGTGTTAACCATGTACGTTGATGACAAGCCTGTGAACTATAGTGTACACTATGTCAGTTGATGACTAGCCTGTGTATTACAGGGTTAACCATGTAAGTTGAGGACCAGCATGTGTATTATAGTGTTAACCATGTAAGTGGAGGACCAGCCTTTGTACCACAGTGTAACCGTATCAGTTTGAGGAACAGTCTGCTTATTATAGTGTATGCCCTGTCACAAGCCTGTGAAATATTGTGTAAACTATGTCAGTTGAGGACCAGCCTGTGTATTTTAGTGTAAACCATGTTAGTTGAGGATCAACCTGTGTATTATAGTGTAAACAATGTCAGCTGCGGACCAGCCTGTGTATTATAGTGGAAACCATGTAAGCTGAGGAACAGCCTATGTATTATAGTGTTAACAATGCCAGTTGAGGTCCATCCGTTTACTATAGTGTAAACCATGTCAGTTGAGGGCCAGCCTTTTTACTATAGTGTAAACCATATCAGTTGAGGACCAGCTTGTTTAATATAGTGTAAATCATGTAAGTTGTTGACCAGGCTGTGTACTATAGTGTAAACCATGTCAGTTGAGGAACAGTCTGCCTATTATTGTGTAAACCATTTTAGTTGAAGACCAGCATGAGTTCTATTGCGTAAACAATGTCAGTTGAGGACCAGCCTGTTTACTATAGTGTAAACCATGTCAGTTGATAACCAGCCTGTGTATTATAGTGTAAACCATGTCAGTGCAGGACCAGCCTGTGTATTGCAGTGTAACAAATGTCAGTTCAAGATCAGCTTGTGTATTATAGTGTAAACAATGTTAGTTGAGGACCAGCCTGTGTACTATAATGTAAATCATGTCAGTTGAGAACCAGCCTCTGTTTTAGTGTAAGCCATTTCAATTTCAGGTCGCCGTGGTGTAATGGATAAGGTATCTGCCTAGCGACCAGGTGATCATGTTTTCGATCCCCATTGTGGGAGCGTTCTTTAGATTTCCCCCAAAGACACCAAGTACTGGTTCTAGGCTCAGGAAACGGACACGAAAGCGTTTAAATAAGCCTTAGGCTTTCGATGCAATCGAGCTAGAGAAAATAGATTTAAACTAAACTAATATATGTCAGAAGAAGAACCAGCCTGTGTATTATAGTGTACACCATGTCAGTTGAGGATCAGCCTGTGTATTATAGTGTAAAATATGCCAGTTGAGGACCAGCCTGTATATTATAGTATAAACCATGTCAGTTGAGGGCCAGTCAGGTTTTGTATCATACGACACATTTACTGATGAGCATCTTTCCTCACGATTCTTATCCTGTATGTCAGGCCCTTGGTAGAAGGGCAATCAGAACCTTTCGATTTAACTAGTTAGTGAACGACCATATCACAAAGGTACAGAGACGGGTGAAATCAAGTTTATTTACTTGTATTTGATGTTTTTCTCTTCGGACTTAATCAGCCATAAGCACCTGTATTGTATCTCGCTAACATAAATAAGTCAAAAACAAAAGTTTCTTTTCTCGTTCAAACGATTTAAAGAGTACTCTTTTCAATATCGTGATGCGTAATGCACGCAAAATACATTAAGCTCAAATCTTCCAATTTAATTATTTTATTGAAAATATTGAAAGTTATGTGTGCGCAATTTTTTGGGTTATGCTTATCATTTGTTTTGGTTTTTAATTATCAAGAGGTATGTTGTTTCTTTTATATATCTTCATACATAACAACACTTAATCTTATTGCCGGTCGCTTATTTTTGTAAAGATCTTTGTGAAATTAATGATATAATGACAATTTTTTGTATTATGTTGAATACTTGAACTCCTGTTCAGCTTTCTAAGTTTAAAAGTTGTACAAAGTTCAAAACCTTTTGCTGATATTTGACATGTTTATGAACTAAAATGTAATCTGCACGCTGGCTTATGTGATATATCTGGTAAAAATAGGATTGATGCTTTCGGGGGTTAAAGCCCCAACAAATGATAATTGTTTCCGACTTTTTGAAGAGATTTAAAACAACTACAAAATGGAAATAGCCAGAGACTTACATGGTTAACACTATAATACACATGCTAGTCATCAACTATAAACGAATACAACTAGAAGCTATTACAGACTGATGAAAATTCGATTTTTCAAATCAATCAGAGTTTGCGTATTTTTCTCACTCATTTGTTTACACAACTATTTATTGGTCCAGGGTGTAGTACCCATAACCTTCCTCTCCAAAAACAAATGAAAACAAATTAAACAAGAGCAACGCCTTGCGGGTGCAGACCGCTCATCTATTTTCTTTTTAAAGGTGAAGGGACTCTCATTTTCAATCACAAAAGAGGGAGGGATGGAGTGAAGAGGGGTGTATAGTGTGGGGTTGTGGACATTTATTACATTATCTTCCAAAAAAGGAAAAAAAAACCGGGGGGGGGGGGTGGGGGGATGGGGGAATTTTTTGGGTGCGATGGTTGGACGGTATTTCAAACATAACCGTTTAACAAAAAATGGGGGGGGGGGTGGGGTATAGTGTGAGGGTGTGGTGGTCATTTGTGAGATGATCTTTAAAAAAATAAATAAATAAATTTAAAAAAAAAATTGGGGGGGGGGTGGGTGGGGGGGGGGTGGGGGTATAGTGTGAGGGTGTGGTGGTCATTTGTGAGATGATTTAAAAAAAAATTAGGGGGGGGAGAGGGGGAGGGGAGGAGGGGGGGGGAGGGAGGAGGGGGAAGGGCACGGGGGATGGTTTGGGTGGAGTCTATTGTTGTATGTCAGGTAAGAGTAGTTTTGTCAAAGTATCAATAAAATCTAATCATAAATAAAGAAGTTAAGGCAATTTTAGCAAAATTTAATAATTTGACCTTGAGAGTCAAGGTCATTCAAAGGTCAAGGTAAAATTCAACTTGCCAGGTACAGTAACCTCATGATAGCATGAAAGTATTTGAAGTTTGAAAGCAATAGCCTTGATATTCAAGAAGTAAAGTGGACCGAAACACAAAATGTAACCATATATTCAAAGTTACTAAGTCAAAAAAGGGCCATAATTCCGTAACAATGACAAGAGTTATGCAACTTGTCCTTTTACTGTACCCTTATGATAGTTTGTGAGTGTTCCAAGTATGAAAGCAATATCTATGATACTTTAGGGGTAAAGTGGACCAAAACACAAATCTTAACCAAATTTTCAATTTTCTAAGTATAAAGGGCCAATAATTCCGTCCAAATGCCAGTCAGAGCTACATAACTTTGCCTGCACGGTCCCCTTTTGATAGTTAATAAGTGTTGCAAGTATGAAAGCAATAGCTTTGATACTGTAGGAATAAAGTGGACCTAAACACAAAACTTAACCAAATTTTCAATTTTCTAAGTATAAAAAGGGCACATAATTCTGTCAAAATGCCAGTCAGAGTTACATTACTTTGCCTGCACAGTCCCCTTATGATAGTTAGTTAGTGTTGCAAGTATGAAAGCAATAGCTTTGATACTTAAGGAATAAAATGGACCTAAACACAAAACTTAACCAAAATTTTCAATTTTCTAATAGTAAAAAGGGCACATAATTCTGTCAAAATGCACGCCAGAGTTATCTAACTTTGCCTGCCCAGTCCCCTCATGATAGTAAGTATGTGTACCAAGTTTGAATGCAATAGCATTGATACTTTCTGAGAAAAGTGGACCTAAACGCAAAACTTAACCAACATTTTCAATTTTCTAAGTATAAAAAGGGCACATAATTCTGTCAAAATGCACGCCAGAGTTATCTAACTTTGCCTGCCCAGTCCCCTCATGATAGTAAGTAAGTGTACCAAGTTTGAATGCAATAGCATTGATACTTCATGAGAAAAGTGGACCTAAACGCAAAACTTAACCGGACGCCGACGCCAACGCCAACGCCGACGCCGACGCCAAGGTGATGACAATAGCTCATAATTTTTTTTTCAAAAAATAGATGAGCTAAAAATCAAAAATCATATAGAAGCTTCACCTGCTAAGTCCTGTTGTTCCTGTTGTAGCTATTGCACCATACAAGACACAGCAAGAATCACGTGTTACAATATAATTTAATCAGAAGAGCAAACTTAAATACAATGGTCATTGTGTATGTATCATTTGAAATGATAAGAAGCCATTATTGTATGAAGACAATCCAGTTTATGTACTGTGAAACCATTTATTTTCGTCAGCACGAAATTTCGTCCTTTTTAAAAAAAATGACTATTTCGTCAGCACTTATAATCGTCCATTTTTGGTTTTGAAAAAAAGCGTCCGATTTGTTTGTAATGTTTGTAATTCATGTAATACGCGGTTGCGAAAAAATCGTTCTGGGGAAAGAGGGGTGACACTTGGTAGTCACTTGCAGGAGATGGGCCTTGTTTGGCATATGCCAATTAACAAGTCTGTTATTTCAGGTGATAATAACTTTCCCTTATTATTTTATGTCATTGACACGTTCTTTGTTATTATTAGCGGATAAGTGGGACTGAATAACCGTTAACGAGTGTTTTAAACAACGAAGCCAATTGCCAATTAGTCTTTTTCAATTACAATCACGGACAACCAAACACAAATCAATATGTTCTTTATTAATTTGTAATAAAAGCGCAGAATATATTTCAGTCAGGTGTTGACACACATCGTCATATTTTAATTGTGTTTAATAGTATTGTCTTTAATCCGGATTCGCCGCGTGTTGGCTGTATAATCTGCAACACCCCTGAAAAACACAATACACACAATGGGTAATAAAGTTGTTAACAATTAGCGCTAATCAACACTATTATACCTAAACGAAGTCGACGCATTCGATACAGCCTTATTGCATTTGCGTTTTACAGGAAATGTCAGTTGTCAGTACACTGTATAATGTACACCCCTTTGTGTCAAAACTGGATTTAACTTGAGTGTGAATAGTCGACTGTTTCATGTTCTTTGTATCAATACCATCCGGGTATCTGTACTATAAGTATACCAGTCTGCAAACAAGGTGCGCGCTTCCGCATATGGGTATTCGGACGTTCAAAAAATTGACCTACGGTTTAGCGTTCATGCCGTCGAACGCATTTAGCAATATAACTCGTTTTTTTTTCACTATTTCTTTCATTGCAAAAATCACTAGTGGCTTATAACTTACCTTGCAATCTTTTTTTTCTCGCATTTAGCGAGTGTGCGATTGTTGATTTCGAGCCCTGTGTATATGCGTGGATTACGCTGGATTTAAATGCCTCATGCCTACGGTAATTCTGTCTTATTTGTTTCAAATAAGGGACATGATTGTTCGTTAGGATCTTGAATTCGTCCATCGGTCAAAGGACGAAAAAGACGTAAATTAATGTCTGACGAATAATAATGGTTTCACAGTATATTATTGACATTACGTTTTTCAGCGTTTCATTTTAGTGTTAATAAAATGTGTAAAATACCAGTTACCGTGCAATCTTTTAAAGAAACTGTTTATGAAAGGGAGAGTTTAACAAACAATTCTTTAACGTATACATAGTACTGTGTATACTAAATATGAATATCATTCCTCTTGGTTTCCGAATTACGCCAATTCATTAAAAATGGCACATATATTTATTTAAAGATGTAATTATGTGTACAAATATTTTACAAGACTCAAACATTGTCACCGTAATATTTGCTTTTAGAAGAATAAAGTTGTCGATAATATCATACACCTTCATTCTGGCAGGCGTGTTACTGCTTAATGCATCCTACTGGGGTTCAACGGTTAAAGTTTGGAAATGAAATACCACCATTGTTAGGTAAACTAATACTACGGTTCACAGGCAACACAGGACGGGAGAGCATTTAACTCAACATGGAAATCACCACACTTCACCCGTAAGTTCTTGGTCCATGTTTACAAGATCAGTTTCACTTCAGTTTTAAAAATAGTTTTTAGTCTAATAAAACAATAGCAAATAGTAACAAAGCTGTACCATTTAAGCTTAACATGACAAAGGACTTAATAATTCACATTCAGGTTGAAAGTCTTGCTAACAAATTTTTCTGCCAATGGAGCGTATGCTAATGACAGTTGTTTTTTTTGACGGATGCTCTTATGAGAGAGGTTCAGACTTACTCATAGCAAAATATTGAAAACACGGTCTGACGATTAAGGCTAGTATTCCATCTATCCGCATCCGTATCCGTATCCGCATCCGTATCCACGTCCGTATCCGCAAAATCATAATACGGACGCTATATTCCAGTTATCCGCATACGTCGAACGTATCTTTCTTTTTTGGGACAAAAATATACGGATAAAACTGAAATTTATAATTGAAATACTTATCATGAAGGAAAAGCGTGAATTTAAGTAGATATAAGCTACACATCATCATTCTGCCTGTAAAAGAATACAAATGGTAAATACCTGAAACATCTTCTTCTAGTGCATTGGCTATGCTTTTCCAAACATTTGAAGTGAAATCAGAATTCCGATATGCAGAACTGCGTTGGTTGTATAATTCCGGGTAATTTTCCACGAATTAGATTAGTTTTTCAGTTGATTTTTTTTATGAAAGCTTCCCTCACTATAGTTTGATAAATTTATATGACATCTCTTATCAATTAAAATTATTTTAAATAATTAGTTCCAAAACATGAACTGAATATCGTGACATAAATACGCATATATCGACTTGTCTCTGCCAACTATGCGGATTTGTATGTCTTACAAATGAGTTCGTCGGTCATATAATATATGTGCGTAAAGTGTCGTCCCATATTAGCCTTTACGGTCCGCACAGGCGTATCAGCAACGGTACTTTCGCTTGTATGATATTTTGCGTTTAAATCAAGTCTCTTCTTATCCAAAATCCAGAGTAGGAGGAAAGTGTCGTCCCTGATAAGCCTGTGCGAACTGTACAGGCTAATCCGTGACAAATTTTACGCACATTGATTATACCCCCTTTTCACAGAGCGCGGTTCATAGACAGTTTATACCTACAATAGATGCATGATCCAGTGATCGACATACACGAGGTAAAACTGATTTTAAGAAACAATTTCAAAATATGTGTAATATCTCTTTTAGTGCGATGATCAAGTTTTTGGAAAACTAATTTTCATACCAACTTAAACATAAAATGTCCTATATACATTTGGTACATAATAATGTTCAATTTTGTGTGCATACTAAACACAATGTCTCGTTTAATAACTTGCAAATGATCTTTATATCTACATTTGACACGAAATAAAATACTTTTTTCACAATGGCTTTATTTAATATCACATTATTTTGAAAATATATTGGCAACTTTTTGTCAAGTTATGTGCCTTCGTAGTTAAGAAATAACGGTTTGTAGACAATCTGATTGTCCACACACATCTCTAAATAATAATACAATCGAATGGCATTGAAAAGAGTTATTTTATTTTGTTAATAATAAACAAATTCAATAACTATTATAGATTTTTTTTCTTAAGATTATATGAAATCCTTAAATAAAATATCGTTATGTTGCATGGATGTTTATTTTGTTTCATTAAAAACGAGTCGTGTTAAAATTGTCTCGTACTCAGATTCATTTGAAAACGCACTAGTTAGTAACACGTGAACAATTATGCTGTATCATATATGCTGATTACATGTATTTAACATTTCTGTGCAATCTAATTATATGGGCGTTCTTCAGAATAACGATGCTTTTCTAAAACAGCTGTTGCAGCTCCATCAAATGTTCCTTTGTATACAGTATGTTCCGTGATGTCCTTCTTTTCTTAGCAGGTTAAGTACTGTATGTTTACATTTTATCTAATCAAACGTGTTGGGTAACCCATGAATAACACGAATATCTATTAATGTTTTTAAGAAAATATAGAAGAAAAAAAGTACGTTGCCGGAATTCGGACCTGTCATGTCTTGAACTGTAAGCGGCTGCGCTTCCGCTGCGCCAACTTTTTCCCTTCCAAATAGAAACATTATATCTATAACAGAGGGGGGTAATCACGTGATAGTCAAGATGGCAATGACCATGCCGAGACAGTTTTTTTCGCCGTTTTGTAACCTTCATTGCTTTTGTTTGATTTTTAATTAACGCTCAATTTTCAGCCATATCAGTAAAAGCTGATAGGCGTTTATTTCGTATTAAAATACGCTCTTTATCTCGACTTTTCTCCCCGAAATTTGCTGTAATAAGGTCATCCAGCCAAGAAATTTCGCAGCGATTTAAGTCGAGAAATAGGGAGACTATGAATACGAAATGAACGCCAGGAACTTTCTTGCTGATATTGCTGGAAATTGAACAGCATTTGAAAAATTAATACAAGTAATAAATGGTATAAAACGGCGAAAAACCTGCCTCGGTGTAGACGTCGCCATCTTGACTCACACAGGTACTTGTAACAAAATTTAGTCCTTATATATATATTTATTTATATATATTAGAAGAGAAAAGGTATCCAACGATGATTTCAAAGGTGTGTTGGATAACACAATGCAACAGAATGAAAGATCAAACAATGCACACATATATGTCGTTAAGGTTACCAGCAGGAAGCGTGCATCTATGATTAAACGCCTTTTATTTGATGAAAATCGACAAAGTATATCCAAAACAGCTAAATGTTACACAAATATGACCCTAAAATCGCAGTGTGTAATTCTCGACGTCCAAATCAGTAATGACGGAAGGCGATTTTTTGGTCGATTTTTCACAATTTAACATAATCTTCGCTGGAAATTCCACGTACGTTTTTCCTTGACTAAATTTTCCTTCGGAACACATCGTTCTTTAGTCCCAGTTGAACGGTAAAAAGTCGGAAATTCAGAAAAAAACATCACATTTTGCGTACTTTGCACCATCACTACCACCATTTTGAAGCAGAAAGGAATTTTGATCTGACCCCTGGGTCAAAAGTTATGGGAGTATAATAGGGTTAAAGGAGTACATTTTCCCTCATTTTACGAACAACATGCGATGCACATGCTACTTACTTTTGACCCAGTGGTCAGATCAAAATTCCAAATAGTGCACCGTCGCAAAAATGCTCATAGGAACCATGTGTGTAAGTTTCAAGGTTCTAGTGCTAATAGTGTAGGAGGCCAGTGATAAAGGCAAAGGCAGCTTGGTTCCCGTCCTCTTCCAAATTTATCGAGAGCTCCACGAGTACTACTTCCACGTACCCCCAATTTATTGTCCTACCAAAATTTGTTTCGTACCCAATTTTTTTTTTTACCAAATTTTTTGTCGTACTCAAATTTTTTTCCTACCCAATTTTTTTACCAACCCAAATTTTCATAATTTTTTTCGTACCCTAATTTTTTTATCTAGTTCCCAATTTTTTTTTCGTACCCAATTGTTTTTTCGTACCCATTTAATTTCATACCCAATTTCTTTTCGTGCCCCAATTTTTTTAAAATTATTTTTTCGTTCCCAAACTTTTCCTACCCATATTGTTTACGTACCCAAAATTTTCGTACCCACATACACAATTGTGGTGATGTTGATAAACCTAAATTGATGCTTTTATATCCATCCTCTTCAAAAGCATCGTCACACCAGTACTGTCACTGCTTTGATTCTTATTTATCATTGATTATCCCCACCCTCCGAATTGGAGCGGGGGGATTATGTGGTTATGTCCGCCTTCTGTCCGTCCGTCTGTTCGTCCCGGCTACTATGTCCTACATTGTTAGCACTAGAACCTTTTATGTAAGCAAATGGTAGCTATGCGCATATGTGCGACAGTGCACTGTTAGGAATATTGATCTGACTCCTGGGTCAAGAGTTATGGAGGTTGGGATGGGGCCGGGTCAGAGATTTTCACTCCTTTTTTAGGTTATTTTACATTAACTTCTTCATGTCTACACCGATTTACTTCAAATTGTTACTGAACATCTCTTATGACAATGCGGCCAATCTCAACTATGTATGACCCCATTACCAACCCTGGGGTGCCCCGCCCACATAGACCACGCCCACCCAAAATTTTGTTTTAACATAATTTCTTAATTTATTCACCAATTGACTTCACATTAATACTGAACATCTCTTATGACAACACGGTCACATTACCCACCCCAGGGCCCGGCCAACATAGGCCACACCCGACCAAAATTGCCTTTTACTATAGCTTTTTCATTTCTACACCGATTTACTTCTAATTGATACTGAACTTCTCTTATGACAATAAGTAATTTCAACTGGGGCACCCCGCCCACATGGACCATGCCCACCCAAAATTTTGTTTTAACATAACTTCTTCATTTATTCGCCAATTGACTTAATATTAATACTGAACATCTCTTATGACAACACGGTCTATCTCGACCATCCATGTCCACATAATCCACATATGGGCCCCACCAACATAGGCCTTGCCCACCAAAAATTGCATTTTAATATAACATCTATGCGGCGGCCTCTGCCGCGCCACTTCTAGTTTTGATTTGTGGTTATTGTAAGCAAATGGACAAAAAATGAGTCTTCTGAAATTGTTTGAGCAGCTCATTCACTTGTTGGGGCTGTAAACCACGTGGCAATTTAACTATAAACCACGTGACAATCTAACTATAAAACAGGTGACAATGTGACTATAAACCACGTGACCATGCAAGCACACTGGTCTGCAACAAAGGCGCGGGATCTTGTCAGTCAAAAGTATTATTTACTGATCAAAACATATGAAGACGCTTTAGTATAAATGGGAAAATTTCGTCCGAACGTGCAGGCTTTCCGCTGAAACTGCGCACATTTCTGAAAAAGGAATTAAGGCGCAGTAAGTTTGATAAGTACACGGATACTCTGCAAATATTGTGCAATTTGTACTTGAAGCGTGTTACCCATAAAAAGTACATCTAACCGCCTAGATTGTTGGTTTCAAGTGTACTTAAACGGTAACGGAGTTCATTCCCATGTCTTTTATTACGAATTTATGATTAAAGATTAAATTTATGTCTGCTTCAATTAATCATAATAATATAAGAAATCTCAAAGTTACACATTTTATGACGTAAAACGAGAACCATCTTTGTAAATATCTTTATAACGTTATTACTATAGTTGTATTAGTTTCTGCAAATATAGCTCAATATTATGTGTTTGTTTGTTCCCAGATTGATGATTGTTACGTGATTTTATGTGCAAAGCAGGGCTCTTCTATGCCTTGTTTAAGGATACTTCTTTTGCAGTAAGGACATATTCTTTTTAATTGTTTGCGAAGCAGCAAATACGCAAGTGTTTACTTAAACCGTTGGTCTGTTGCACCTTTTTGTTGTGATCTGATAATCGGATGATAAGCAGAACATGCTTTTGACAAAATGTACTAGTATTTTACATACTACGTAGTAAGATAAACGAATATATTACATACATGTGTTACTAGCTATGTAGGAAGTAGTGATACTAGCTCCATAAGAAGTAGGAAACATATGGGCCGTGCTCTGTGCAAAAGGGGGTTTAATGCATGTGCGTTAAGTGTCGTCCCAGATTAGCCTGTGCAGTCCAAACATGCTAATCAGGGACGACACTTTCTGCTTTCAAGGTATTATTTCGTTTAAAGAAAGTATTTTCATACCAAAAATCAAGTTTAGGCGGAAAGTGTCGTCCCTGATTAGCCTGTGCGGACTACACAGGCTTATCTGGGACGACACTTTATGCACATGCATTAAACCCCCTTTTCACAGAGCACGGCCCATATATTACACTTAGATTCAAATGACGTATAATTATAATGGATAAAATGTAAGAATAATAGAGCACTTCATACAACTACGAAGCAACAGAAAATCATATCCTTTCGCTGTAACGTTGCAAAGTAAATGACTTGGAAACAACGCTGATACGTGTGACTGAGTATGACGCCCGTATTACACAATGTACTTCTATGATATTTAATGCTGATATTATTTATATTATTATTTAATAAATACAATGAATATTATTGATCCTTCACCTTTCTCTTCTTAATACTTAACCTTTCTTAACGACGGAAGCGCACTGGCATGTGCTTTTTTAAGATTTTTACTATATACAAAATTCAAATATTTTTCAAAACAGAATTCTCTCTTTAATGCAATGAATTATTTCAGCTTACTTTGAAGCTGTGTGTTTTTATGCCAATTCTGAATGTAAACATCGCGTAGTTGTTGTTGAATAATAAACATGTCACGGTTTTCACGAAACTTGCACAATCGCAAATTACTGGAACCCATTCAATAAAGTGAATTTTTAACAGCATTCAAAAACGAAATAACTATCAGACAGTGATGCAAGCGTCATCAGTAATTAAGGTATTAAACACTTTGCTAGTATTATCTTATCTCATAAGTTTTGCATTTGCATTTGTTATTTGTTATTAATATCCGCTCTATATCTCAACTTTACACTCTGAGAAATTTCTAATCGGGATGACCTACCTGATTACTGCTCCACTGAGCAGCGATTCAAGTCGATTCATAGGCGAATTTTAATACGAAATAAACTCTAATCACGTTCTTACTGATATGACTGGAGAGTGAGCTTCATTTAACAATTAAACAAAAGTATTAAAGGATAAAGCTACCTGCCTCGGCATCGTGACTTATACGTGATTGCCATCTATGTTATCATAATATTTTATGACTTTGTTGCATCCGCTATAACAGATCCAGATTTGTAAAAAAGCATGCGTATTTCACTTGCCGCGAACAGCGTTTTATCATACCTTGGGTGTGGATGCCGGATCTGATATCTGATATTGTTCTGATATTGTTCGAGAGAGAGTTTGTTTGTTTAAGATTAAATGTGCTCTGTTGCTAGAGAGATGACATTTTCGTTTGTGCTTATCGGATGTTCATGCTGTGAATGTTGATAAGTGTGGGTCTGTTTGGTGATAGTGGACATAATTGTAGCTTAAATAACAACAAGTGTCTGGAAAAAGTTAAGTCAGTTAGAATTTAGGCTTTAAGTAGTAATACATCGAAACAGCATTTATTGTGGATTTATAGTTGAATTATTCAATTAACATCTATTCTAATATAGTTATATCAAAAAGTGAAATAAACTTTACATCAAACTGTGTATAGCTTTAACGCGGCAAGTGATATGAAGTTTGTTTAAGCTTTAACGACAAATTAATAAAGAAAAGTAAAGTACAAACGACCTTACATCCTTAAATGGAAGAACGACCGTACATCCTTAAATGGAAAACAATTAATATTGAAAAATAAACTCTTAGGTCAAAAAAGTAAATCGCTGTTCCAGTTGACTCATTATGTCAAGTGATATTTGGGTTTAAACCATCTTATTAAGATGTAAAATGACGAGTGTGTAACAACATTTTAAAGAACTAACTTGAGACAACTGCGAACATAACGTTCAAGTATTGTATATGCCGTTTTCATAAAATGAACAACATAAGGGGAACCCAATTATGTTCTGTATAAAAACAGACCAGTCTGCACATTGGAGCTTAACCGGGTTATATATCCGAAATCTGCATTTGAAAACAAACGAAAGGGGAAATACAGAATCGGGCGTATTTAGTGTTTGAAAAAATTGAATTAATTAATTATGTTTTTAACGGTGGCAATGACAATTACTGTTTGCATGTTTATTGCATGCTCATCAGCGTGCTCTACATCTTGTGAATGCAAAGGTACGGAGATGAAATGTAGAACTCCAGACCCAAGTGGACTAGTTCTCAGTGACAATATTCGCGTAGTGTATTTGCGCGTACCTAATGCATCGTTACTAAATGAGAACACATTTTCCTCCAACCCACAATGGTCAAAGATAAAAGCTCTGGACATATGGGCAGTTCGCGGCAAATCTCTTGGAAGTCGTGTTTTCAAAGGACTTTCCAATATCACCTACCTTGGCTATCGCAATGAGTACATGATCGATATAGATAATGATGCATTTTATGGTTTAGACAATCTTGAAGAACTGGACTTTTCCTATAACATTCGTCTCCATATGATCAACTTTCTGAAGAGCATTAATTCGTCTCACCTTATGCGATTGAATAAATTAATAATTTCTAACATGTATTCGTACTACTTCACAGATTCCTTCGATGCGAATGACTATTTTTTTCAAAGCATAGCTGGCCACTACAAAAAGAGGAATGTAACGTACTTGGATATTTCTTACGTAAGCTTTGGGGACTTTGATACTAAAGCTTTCATCCAGAGCGGCCTCTGTGATTCCGTCAAAAAGCTTCGTTTGAGGCATGTTACAATGAAAAACATGATCCGATTTAATAACGCCACAAACCATAAATGCAGTTTGAAGGCATTTGACATTAGTGATTCAAAATTGCCGTTCGACTGGCGCAATTTCAGGATTGATAAAGTGGTTTTATCATATTCTTGCGTGTTTAAACATCATTTTCTAAACCTGGAGGAGCTGTATATGAATGGCTTAGGCAAGTACATAATTACTCCGACAATTATAGATTTCGATGAAAGTTACTTGAGTTCATGTTTAAACGGAATAAGGAGATTCACTCTAGAAAATAATTTGCTCAAACTGTTGAATTACACCGAAGGAAACCAGGAAACGATGGAATGGCTAAGTCTATCTGAAAACATTCTCGAATTTATATCCCCTAAGTTTCTATCGCAATCGAAGAATCTTCAATATTTAGATTTATCTAGTAACCACCTTCACAAGATGCAAGAATATTACGAAGATCAGTTTGAAATACTTATAACGAACACTACCAAGCTTAAAGAGTTGAGATTAAACAAAAACAATATAGCTCGAATCCCCTTTAACATGTTTCTTACTAACACAGAATTAGAATTTCTTGATCTTTCTCAAAATAAAATTTCTTCTCTAAACTTCAACATCGGCCAGTTGACACATCTTAAAGTGTTGAATTTATCCCACAACGCGATAACTTTCATTGCTGCACAAACAAGGGATATGATGGAACAACTAGCATCAGATACGAACTCGCACAAGATTCTAATAGACCTGTCCAATATGCCGTTCATTTGCTCGTGTGATAATGACCACATTGAAACGATCCAGTGGATTTACCAAAATCTCGACACGTTTATTGCAAGTCCCCGAGAAGATTATATTTGTACATTTCAAGGTGAACGGTTGTACATTTTCAAAAATGCTTTGGAAAAGACCAAGTCATACTGTCAAGTTCAAAACGTTAAGCGCAATCTCGCCATTTCTCTTCCAATAGTGTGCGTTTTTCTGCTTATTGGCGTCGTTTTATTCTTTAAGATTCGACGTTTTAGGCGAATGCAACGAGCGAGAAAGAATCTTCGGTCTCAGATTCAGTTGGGAGAGTTTCCAAAGAAGTTTGTAGCATTTCTGTCATTTAGCTCCGAAGAAGCCGAGTTGGTCGTGAATAAAATCTTACCGATACTGAATTCAGAGCTACAGCAGAAGACGAGAACTAGTCGTGTTTTAGTGTGCTCTGGCGATAGTCATTTTAGGCCCGGATATGCGCTTGGTGAGGAGATAATACGTTGTATTGAAGACTCGGCAGTCATCATTCTGGCAGTGTCTAAACACTTCTGCCAGAAAGAATGGTGCAGGAAAGAAGTGCAGGAAACTTACGATCAAAATAAACCAATAATATTGCTGTTTTTGGAAAGAGTTGAACCTGAAGAGATGGGCAAAGTTCTCCGGAAGTTGTTTGATAGGTACGCGCATGCGTCGTGGATTCCAGATTCCAATGACGGCCATATTGAGCCTGACTGGTCTATATTATGCGATGCTATTTTGGATTTGGCAATCGAGCACTAAGAAAAAAAACGTTTATACTGAAATGTGTTGAACATAACATGTTTTAGTGCCTAAAACAATTATTGTTCGCGATGGAGATAAATATTGAGAGAATAATAATAAAACTAAATAGGTTTTTGATTCCTTAAGTTTTTATTCAGGACTTTTGCATGTCTGTATTTTATATGTTTTAGTATATATGATGCGTATTTAAGTGGGATACAATGACATTTGTTTTAACAATACTAAACGGATATTGTTGCTTTCGAACGTGCATAGTTTTCATGTTTTTTTTTAAAGTTCCTTATCGTTCAGAGCAATACAGAATAAGTACTTTAATGTCATTACATGCACGCGTATAAGTTCAAGAGCTCGATTGTTAACTTTTCTGTGGCGCGAAGTATTTGATATTTCGTTAAAGGAAAACTGTGAATAATCCGAATATACGAGATGGACTTCAGACCGCGAATTTTAATATTTCGTCCAAATTAGTGGACCCCCCCAACCCACACACGCCTTTTTTAATTGCCGAAAATACATCAATGGGAATTAATATTAAACTTTTAAATTCGAGTTCAATTTAAATTTTTACAAAAATCTGAGATCAAGTAAAAAGTGAACTAAACACTTAAATGGGGAAAGAAAAAAAACAACTATAATATATTCCGATTTGATGGTTTTATATTTACGAACCAATTCTTCAGATAAAAACCAATAATTGCTTTTTCCATTGTTCGTGTAACTATATATCACTTCCAGTAGGGGCAATTCCGCTCCATACAGTAATAATGTATACATTGCCATATTTTAAATAACAATGCGCAGACGTTCATCCATCTGTCGACGAGTCGCGCGCAAGAAGAATGTACAGTGTAGCGACATTGAGGGCAATGTTCAACTTTTAAATCAAATGTTAAAATATAACATTTTGATGTCAAAATAATTTTAATCCGCTTTTTAAGTTGAACATGCATTAAAGGATTTTTTATTAATCTGGAACACATTTTTACCTTCATTATACTTGATATAAATTGTCATTTTCCGAAATCTGTGAACACACCACTTTACTAGATATGAATAGTATTTCATGTACATGCAAACTGTGTAAGCTCGACTGTATTTTATGTATTTCACTAACTTTATTAATACACGCGGTGAACCGTATTTCAAACGAGTTAGTAATACCAAAAATCAGTGTTTCTTATCAGAAGACAAGATCAAACAACGCTGGTTTAATGATGAATGCAAACAAAAGCGGGCGGACTATTTAAGAACAGTTTATGAATATAATTTACAAAAAAATGAAAATTCGAGGGCTGCAATTCTTGCTTCGAAGAAAGATTATAAGTATTTTTGTAGACAAACTAAATCAAAGTATAAACATGCACAAGGCAGGCAAATGAATGACTTGAGTCGTAAAGCGCCACGAGAATTTTGGAAATTATTTAAGCAGAAATCACCAGCTTCGAACGCGGAAAATGTATCGATTCACGAATTTTATGAATACTTTAGAACTTTATCTTCTGACACTGATGTCAATGCTAACAGTAATGAATATGACGAATTCTTACAAGAATTCGATCGTATTGAAAACATGCCCAGCTCATATCCGGAACTTGATAAACCTTTTTCATTAGAAGAAATTAAAAAAGGGATAAAGCGTCTTAATTCTAACAAAGCGGCCTCACATGACAATATTATTTACGAATATTTCAAAGAAACAATCGATTTTATAGCCAGACCTTTAGAAATATTATTTAACTACATTTTAGATACTAAACTATTCCCAAAAAGCTGGTCGACCGGAGTGATTTTACCAATTTATAAACGCGGAAATGTTTCCGACCCTAACAATTACAGGGGCATCACGCTGATAAGCTGCTTTGCTAAACTGTTCACTGGAATAATAAATGAACGTTTAAAATCTTGGGCAGAATCATATGATATCATAACGGATGCACAATTTAGTTTTAAACCGAATTGTAGCACAGCCGACGCAATTTTTATTATCAATGCCTTAATCGAAAAACAGCTGCATAATAAACATAAACTCTTTTGTTGCTATATCGATTACCGGAAAGCATATGACGTCATAAATAGGGGGCAGCTCTGGTACAAAATGATTCGATCAGGAGTTGATGGCAAGCTAATGGCTATTATTCGTTCGATGTACAATGAGGTGAAACTGCAAGTTAAACACATGAGTTCCCTTTCTGACTTTTTTAGTAGCAACGTTGGACTATTGCAAGGGGAAATAACATCGCCGATCATGTTCTCACTTTTTGTGAATGATATAGAATTCAGTCTTCAAAACGGTTTAAACGCTGGTATAACACTTGATCAATTATCGGTTTATCTACTCCTATTTGCGGACGATGCAGTTATTTTCTCCGAAACCAAAGAAGGCTTACAGCAATCTTTAGACAACCTAGAAATCTATTGTAATAAGTGGAACTTAACTGTAAATATTGATAAAACAAAGATAATGGTTTTTCGAAAGGGTGGTGTCTTGAACAAAAATTATAAATGGACATTCAAAGGCAATGAAATTGAAATAGTTAGTAACTTTAACTATTTAGGTATCGTCTTATCTAGTGGCGGATCATACATACCAGCCACAAACACCTTGTATGGTAAAGCGTCAAGAGCAATGAATAGATTGTTTTCAAAAACAAAAGAGATGGTAGTCCCAATAAATATCATGTTCAAGCTATTCGATTCATATGTTGCGTCAATTTTGAATTATAATTGTGAAGTATGGGGGTTTATAACTGCCGATAATATTGAACGTGTTCACAGAAAATTTTGTAAAAGATTATTAAATGTAAAGATGTCAACTAATTCATTGTCATTGTATGCGGAAGTCGGTCGTTTCCCTCTAATCATTGGACGCTATTTAAGAATTGTTAAATATTTTCTAAAACTATATCAAACAAAACAAAGTAACTGTATTTTACACACTGTTATAAATATGCAAAGATCGGAAATTGTTCAAAGAAATAATACAGTGAATTGGTCATCAAAAGTTCGCGATATACTTAACCATTCAGGATTTGGAGATGTATGGTTATTCCTAGAATCTATTAATATCGACAAATTCATCCCTTTATTAAAAATAAGATTGCGAGATCAATATGTAGCTGAATGGAGGACTAACATTGATTCGTCGACATCGTTATATATGTATAAAGAATTGAAACCTACATTCGAAAGGTCATCGTATTTAGATTTAATTGAAAACAAAAAACATAGAAGGATTATTGCCAAAATGCGTCTCTCATCTCATAAATTGTTAATTGAAACAGGCAGACATCATAATATTGACAGGAACGAAAGAATATGCCCCTTGTGTAGCTGTAACGATATCGAAGATGAGTACCATTTCATACTAATATGTCCGTTATACCTAGAAGAAAGAATCAAATATATCCCAGAATTCTATTACAAGCGACCTAGTATGTTCAAATTTATTAAACTCCTCAATAGTAGTAAGAAAACGACACTTAGAAAGTTAGCCATCTATTGTATATCATGTTTCAAAAAAAGAGATAATGCTTTGTTTATTATCACATGATTGTTAAGAAGAACTATAGCTTATACTAACAATTGAGTGTACTTTGCTAGGTACATGTTGTTTGTTAACCATGGATGTATCAAATGTGGTTATGTTTTTATATGTATTCCATGTCACATTATAACTTGCAATTAGAGCACTCTCACTCTCCAGTGATGAGTGATTTATGAATTGATGAATGTAATTTATACAATGTTATTATTTATATTCATCACGCATGTCTGTAACATTATCATGTATTTGTATATGACGATAAGCTTGTTATGCTCAAGTCAAAATAAAAATTCTGTTCTGTTCTGTTCTGTTCTGTATTTTATGCAAATTCATTCCCGACCAGCTATTTCTAACCATTATGCTTTTTGTATTGAATTAAAAAACATAGCCGTATATGATAAAGCATTTAAAATTAACTGTGTTTGTATTTTATTTTATCATTGTTTTGTAGTGACTTTGAAATTCAGTTGACTTCACTGAAATATGCTAGTAGCCAAGCTTTGCATCGTTGTTTATGACAGTATTTTAGTACGACTAGTTTAGTTTAGTTTTAACCTTTTTTTATTTTAGATCGATTGCATCGAAAGCCTAAGGCTTGTTTGAAACATTATCAAGTCCGTTTCCATGGACTAGAACCAGTACTTGGTGTCTATGGGGATAAATCGGCAGAACGCTCCCACATTGAGGATCGAACCCGTGACCTCCCGATCACTAGGCGGACACCACTGCGACCTTGTTGAATTGTAATAACATTTTTAAATAATGTGATCGCGATTTGAACTGCAGTTGAAATTAACACGTGTTATAATGGTACGTGTATATTGTTTTATGTCATTTTGAGCGCTGATAGGTTCTCTTTTCAGATAAAACACGTTGTACTTTGTGAATTTTATTAATACACGGATTTCCATAAGGATTGCATATAATACGTACAGATCTGCTCCTCTATAGAAAAAAAGTAAAAAGAATGAATGCAAAAGACGCTATTTCAGTTATGCAATCTTGCGCGTCGGCAGTATTGAATACATTGGTTTGTAGGCTCAATCTTGCTAATTTATCGGTGCCAAGCACACTAAAGAAATAGCGGACAAAGTGTGTCTACTATATATATCTATACGAATATCATTTGAGGAGTTATCAATTTATTATACAGTTAATTTATATTAAGAGATAGGTTCTGCCAATTATTCTTAGAAAACAAACGGATATACACGTACATGAAGAGTATTTATAAAACTACAGTTTTTAAAACCACGGCGGATTCATATAATGTTAATACGTGAAATGAATAACTGAACAATATCAATCTTTAGCATTTACAAATAAACACCTGTCAGTTGAAAATCGAATGGCCTTATGAGAACGTTAACTTCGACCCTTAGCGTTTTTTTTTCGGTTTTAAATATCAGCAATACATGTTATAAAGTAACATTATATTTTACCGCTGAGTTTCGATAATAAATATCAAAGAAAGCAAGTGATATATATTATAAATAAATACACAGAAAGCATGGCGAGACCAAAAACACAATATTGATTGCTAAACCGGTTTCTTATTATTATTTACAACAAGATTTAAACGATTTTAACTATTCCCCATAATATTTATATTAATGGGCATTCATCGAATACGAGTCTTAGTCGCAAATAATCAAAACATCTTACATTTTGAGAGTTTCTGAAAAAAAATCACAAAGAGATTTTCAAATATATGAAAAAGGGCAAGTATTGTTTACACATAAACCCAACTGTTTAATTGAACTCGACTCAAAGTATGATACATTCATAATGTACACTGACCTTTTACCTATGATCTTGTGTTTTCGCATACGATGTAAGAGTCATTTTTCAATTTAGTCTCGAAATATCATTAAACCCATATGCGCGTGGCCAAGAACTATACATGTATTTCGGACGGTAATCGCCTCAAAATAGCCGACCCCACAAATTGAGTCATCACGTCACCGATCTTGTTCGTGGCGGCAAGGGTCGCATGAATTTAATTAAAAATTGTTGTTCAAACTATTCGTTAAGGCCAGTTTGAACTGCAAATTTATTATTTAAATATCGACTTGCAGATTGACATTAGTCTTCTGCCACAGAAAATGGACCAAGAAGATAAAGGACGTGCTGACTCATATAGAACAACATTTCCCATAAGTAACCACCACATCATGTTACATGCCAATAACCTCGGGGCCTTTCCATTTAATTAGAGAAGAGTATTGAAGGTTTCATTACATAAATATATGCAACAACCAGATTGGAGCCAAATTTGATCACAATATATGGACAAGGAATGTTAGTAATGTAAGTAATACTTAAACGCAGCAAGTGATACATTATTTGCTCTAGCTCTTACGACAAATAAATGAAGTACAGTAAGGTGGATGATGCTTGGGTTTATGTAGAAAAAAACTTCGAAGTATAAGTACCGGTTTCTTGTATTTTTGTATAATTTCTTAACATATATTAAGGATGTCTGAGGTAACTAATGACCCCCTAGGACCTTGCAGTACTAGTAAATACTTGTAATTCGAGTGTAAACCATCATATAAGGAAGTAAAATCTTTCTTGCAAAGTGTTAGAACTAATATATAAAAATCACATATTCGTATTACGTAGACTAGGTAGGTATATGTAATGTTAATCATTCAATATTTATTCTGATAGACCAATAAATACAAACATACGATTAAATAGTGAATAATCTAAAATGATTGTCATTAAAGCAACATGTGCAAACAATTTTTCGTAATGTTAACACAATTTTTATTTGTTCTCAACATCATGTAAATTTGAAACGTTTGAACCAAAACACTACACCATATTTGGTATCATTTTCTAAATAAAGATATACATCACATGTTTTGTCATAGATGTGTACCTTTTTTAATTTGAGGTTGGCAGAATCTCAAGAGAAAGATGAAACGATTGGCAAATATGTATCTACATGACGTACAACTTACCGTAATTACTCTATGTTTTCGGACACTTAAAAATAATTAATTTTTTTCGTGTCCGAAAACATAGATACGAAAAATATTCACAAAATATAGGTGTCCGAAAACTTAGAGTCGAAAATTGAAGTGTCCGAAAATAGCGTCAATTTAATCAACGACTACCGGTTTTAGAACGCGCTTGTAAAATACCATGCCGTATAGTACACATTACAGTTATATATGTTTGCACTTCATTTTAAATAATTTTAAATGCTTAATTTATTTAACAGAAAGTTACTACAAGATTGTACTTTGACCAACGAGTTCAGAAATGAGCATGTGATGTACCGATACTCGCTAGTATGAACCTGTAATTAACGCAATAAAAAAAGCAAACTATGAATTCTTCGTTTGTTCATTTCCGATAGTTGTTGTCTAATACCTTCCATTGTTCGTAAAACATGCAATAGGGTGCATCACACTTTGAAGCGTTTAGTATTTGTCAAAGTTATTTTACTAAGAAGGGGTAGTAACATTGCGGTTGATAATTGAACTGTTAATTGACACTACCCCTGGTAATTGTCATAACGCTTATGCTAACGGGCGAAACCATTGTTTAATACCGGTTTACAAGGTTATTTACCCAAAATCGCAAATGTAATGGTCTGTTGCCCTCAAGCATGCACCTGCCATGTTTGATGATGTTAATCTGGTTGTAAAACCCCATGATCGAAGTGTCATTAGATATCGAAAACAGGACCGAAATTTAGTAAAATATTGCTGTAAAATATACTGTCCGAAAACTTAGAGACATTAATTATGGACGAAAACTCGTCTGTCCGAAAATTAAGAGACACGAAAAATAATTATTTTTGCTCAAAAAAGGGGTGTCCGAAAACTTAGAATGTCCGAAAACATAGAGTAATTACGGTATGTTAACATGTTCATGTACATTGATGTAAAATTTCACTTGCCCTCTTGAATTGGCGAATACATTTTGAGCTAGGCGAATATGATTTCCGAAATACATCATATGAAACCGCACAAAACATGCTGTTTATTAAGCATCTGGATTTGGGGGAATTCCCCTTACACAGTAAATGAATCAGAATAACAAATTGTATAAAAGTTATAATAATTGTATTAGGTTTATCTTCAATTGTAACTCACAGAATGTACACAGGTAATAAATAATACAATTCAATGATTATATCTGTTGAGATAAACAAGACTATAATCAAGCAATATAGTCCCCCACCGGTGAAACTGCACCATTGTCAGATTTCTTTATGTATATATATACAGTCGAAACCCGATGGCTCAAACTCGCTTGGCTCGAATTTCCGGTTGGCTCGAACTCGCATCAAAGCACCGATTTTGTATGCCTATATATTCATATAAAATTTGGTCGGATGGCTCGAACTCGCTTGGCTCGAATTATCGGATGGCTCGAACTGTTTTCACAGTCCCGGCTACAGTTTTCACACGTTCTTTTGATGGCTCGAACTCGCTATGGGTCCGAAAAAGTGTTATTCGATTAGGACCGCTTGATTAATGGCACGCACAAATTGATTTAACACCGGTCGCATAAACTGTTAATTGATTATGACCGCTTGATTAAAAGGCACGCAATAATTGATTCAACACCTTTTTGCTTACATGTCATCGACTCAATCGTTAATTGATTTCAGTAAAAGATGACATTTTGGCGTTCTTGTAGATGCTGTATCATAATGGCTGCAACGGCTAAATCGCTAAAAAGCTTCGTTGCTCGACGACAGCTACGGAACGCAACAGACGGACATTATGTCATTCTTCAAAATATATAAATAAATAAAGGAATGTAGTGCTGTCTCGTATGTAAATAATGTGTATATAGTTCTTCGTGTTACCTTAAAATGTGCTACGCTAAAACGTGCTGATATTTACTAATTGCTAGTTGTTAATTGTATTTGTAACTGTTTAAAAAAAAATTCTTAAATTAAAGTATTAAGTATATATTTGTTTCTTATTAACTTATAAATTCAAAAGCATGAAGTAGTGATAAGTAGGACGGAGTTAAAGCAATATGTGTACTCTTCAACTGGAGGTGAAAATGTACTGCAGACTTGTTCGTAAACAAAAGTTATTAAGAAATCGGTTGGCTCGAATTCCGAATGGCTCGAACTATTGTTGCCGGTCCCGACGAGTTCAAGCCATCGGATTTCGACTGTATTTGTAGCCATAGCATCCAGAATGTTTGACGTAGGAACAAAATGAAAAGACGTGCATAATCTCCATATTGCATCCATGTTTCAAGTTTCATGAAAAAATATGAAGAACTTTTAAAGTTATCGCAGGATCCAGAAAAGTGTGACAGACTGACTGACTGACTGACTGACTGACGGACACACAGAGCGCATACCATAAGTCCCCGCCGGTTTCACCGGTAGGGGACAATAAGTAGTTACTTCTCTTTTATTACGTTAACGATACAATCAAAAGAGTTAAATAGTTAAGTTTTCGGAAGCGTGATGCATTGGTTACTTTTTATAAACGCAAACTGTGAAAAATCCTAACAGACAAAATGGAGTTCAAAACACCCATTTCAATATTCCATAAATGGAAAACCAGTGCAGTTTTTCTTAAGTAATTATCTGTCCTTCCATCTATATAAATTTATCCGGACTGTAACCTCCGCATGCACTTAAGAATTTTGAAATGTCTCTGCACACACGTCGACTTATATGTCATGTTGTGTCGCATGCAACTAGATTTGAGGTCAATGTCAACATTTCAGGTCAAATGCCAACTTACATATTGTAAAAAATGTGTCTATTACGCTCCATTATGTTAAGTGAATTGAGAGATTTTAAAATAATTTGGCACAGATGTTTACCCATCAGACGATTGTCGCGAATAAGACCAATATTGCTAACTTAAGTACAAGGTAAAAGTGTAAGGTCAAAGATAAAACAAGACTATTGCCAATCAATAAAAGTCCCCTACCGATTAAACTCCACCATTTTCAGCAATATTTCTAGACTATTTGTTGCCATAGCAACCAGAATTCTTGACGTATTTAAAGATCAAAATGAAATGACGTGCATAATCTCCATATTTCCATTTGTCCATGTTTCAAGTTTCATGAACAAATATGAAGAACTTTTAAAGTTATCGCAGGATCCAGAAAAGTGTGACAGACTGACCGACTCACAGACCCACGAACACACAGCGCGCAAACCATAAGTCCCCTCCTGTTTCACCGATAGTGGACTACAGAGCCCTTCTTTGGTAAAAATTAATATGGTTAATTCGCTCTTTAACTTGACCATGAATTTTAGGATGTGAGGAGCGATTGAATAACATCAACTTTAAGGTTAAACTTAGTGGCCAAAAGGCAAAAATTAAACAAATAAATCTTGCTCGCCTTATAATGTGAACATCCATGGTATGATTTTAAACTTTTTTCCCGATCATTTATAAATGATATGCAACACGATCATTAAATAAAAGAAAATTGCCGTAAATAACTACGAATTTGTATGTGACTGTCTTTGTTTTATTTTAGTATTGACTTTCGTTGACGACTTTTTGGATATGCTAGTAGCTAAGATTTACTACGTTGTTTCTGACAATATTTTAGTAGCACTTCATCTTTGCATTGTATTGACATTTCAACATGTTTAGTATGTCTTATGTTAATATTTTAATCGTGATTTAAACCGGAGTTACAATAAACTCGTGTAATACATAAATAATAAATACATAATGTGTGTATAATGTCTTTTGATGGTTTATGTCGTTTTGGGCGCTGCTGGTTTTCCTGTCAGATGCATCACGTTTTACTTTGTTTACTTTTAAATTTCTAATATATGAAGTGCCAAAGGGATTGAATTAAATACAAACCCTGCGTTTTACTGCTTTAAAATCCAACGTGTTCATTAGTCTGACGTAAACCACTCCATTGTTGAATGCTTGGGGCGGACAAATGGTTTAATAAATATTAAAACATATCTTTAATTTATCACGCGATACTCATAAGTTTTTTTTAATGTTTCAAATATTTATTTATTATTTAAAAACAACAAAATAAAGCATGTGATCTGTTTTAATATACGAACGTATGCCTAAATACATTTGAAGTTGATGAATGCATAGTCATGTTCACGATAACGAATTTCTGAGCAGTAAGGTTCGAACACAATTTACTGCTTTGTACGAATATTTTTACTGCTTTTTATAGTTCTATGTAGTCAATGTAATGTTAAATAGTGATATACACGTTACATGTATTGGGACTGCTAGGTTATCGAATATTCAATAAAAGTATATGTTGATATTTCTCTGACTAGTTGATTGTAAAACGATACTTAATAAGTTGTGCTCGAAGTCTTTCAAATACCTAAAAATACAAGTGTTGGTGCATGTTTTGTTGTTGTAAATTTCCTGTTACCGATATCATTTTACGTGAACTGTTTTTTTTACTGTTAACTTTTTTCAGCGTCATGTCCTTTGATGTATCTTACGTATGTGAATTATGTGTCAATTAATTATTTTATTGGCGAAATATAACCCTACATAAGTTTTAGTTGAAACTAAAGCTTTTGGGATATACCTTGTACAGAAAAGTAACGTGAATGCGAACAACATACGGTTTGCAAGATCGTTTGACGACAAATCCGAGGAACCTGTGGGTAGATTCTTGAACGTTTAAACTGTTATTTGAGTATGTCGAGAAATTACCATAGCGACTAATTAAGCCTTATCTCCGATTCAAAAAGGCCGATTGAGGATTAATGGCATAAGCATGGGCACTTAATACTGATACACCGGATGAACCAGGAAAATTAGGTGAACTAACCGAAGTAATATGGGTGGAATTCTTTTGAAACCGCCATAAACAGCCTGCAATAGTCGAAAATTCACCTCCAATCCCACTAGTTCACTTTGCTAGTGAGGCTTTGCTAGTTCTGCATATACTATAATTTCAGGGGTAAAGGGGTTAATAATCTATTTTATTTATCAAAAGGAGTAAAGCCGCAAAACAGTAGTTTCGTATGACATATGAAAAAAGGGCAACACCCATGCAGTCAATGTATTACGTTAAATTGTTCCTGTTAGTTTTACGATCTTCAAAAAACCCTATTTACATATGACGTTTTATGTTGATACGTCGGATAGTTTTCTTGTAAAGTCACGGATAAGCAACTCGTAGGTCCCACAAAGCGGGAAAACATTATTTTAGTATTCACCCCTCTGCCATTTTTTCTGTGCGGTAGTATGATATTTCGTTCACCTTATATAGCCGTGCACCGAACATTTTGACTTATGATAATATCTTAATATACCATGACAGTGTCTCTATTTGGACATACTCTGAAAGCCAGATTGCAAAAGTGTCAACATATATGCATGACAAGTTCTAGTGATCAATGCTAGCCTGAATATTGTATTAGGTTGCTACTGTTAAGTTATTACTTAGTTAATATATGCAAATATAGCTAGTGTTCAACTATTAATCGGCATACCCAGCAATGTTAAACGAATAACCTGATTTGAAGGAATTCGAGAATAAACGTTCTTATACCCCCGTCACACCGGACTGGCGTCCTTACTGCGTCCTTACGGCGACCCAGGTCGTAGTGAGGACGCCATAGACGCCGGAGGAACGCAGTACGGACGCAAGAGGCAGTGAAGACGCCGAAAATTGCTCAGGTCGCGAGGCCACGGCGACCACTTTGAACATGTTCAAATTGGTTGTCGAAGTCCGGCGTTTTTTACGGCGTTCTGTTAAAGAGCAATAGTCGTAGTAGGGACGTGGTAGGGTCGCTGTAAAGTCGCCATGGACGTCGTGTGGTCGCCGCTCAACAGAAATGATAATTGGCTGCAAAGCGACCGTACGGCGACCCTTTTTGCGACTTTAGTACGTCCTTTGTACGTCTATTGTGTCCTCAGAACGACTTTGGCGTCCTTACTGCGCTTAATTGCGTCCTTATGGCGTCTATTGCGACCCTACTACGACTATTGCGTTCCTACCCTCACCCCAGTGCGTCTTTATGGACGTATTAAGGACGCCGTGAGAACGCACAGAACGCCATAAGCCAGGACGCTGGTGTGACGGGAAGGTGAAAAACAGCATTTTTACCGAAAAGGTCATTGGCGTCCTTACTACGACAATTAGAAAGTCAAAGAAACACAGTCTTCGGTCGCCGTAAGGAAGCCATGGTGTGACGGGGCTATTACAAACAATAAGGCAATAGTGGCATTGAGTGGCTAACCTGAATTAAAAATGTCATTCAAGAGTTATCTTATGTTGAAGTAGTTTGTTTTGAAGTGTTCACAAAGCATATGTAAAAGAGGAAGTTCCCAGCATTTCGGGCTAATTATGACCACATAATCAATAGTTGAATAAATTTGGTAAAATACCTCTGTATGATACCTACACACCTATAACTAAATAACTAAATCTATGTGCCTTATTGTTTCACAGAGGGCTTTTAAAATGCATGTTTCTCTTAAAGTGGATAAATATAATGGAGCCAGTTTTGATCTATCGTTTGGGCAAACTTTGAAGAAGAAAACGAAACGACATTATTTGAAACATACTTGTTCTTTCGGACTCTCGGTTGTTGATAGAAAAAATGTTTAATTCTTCACTAAATAAGTATAAAGGCGAAAGCGGGCCGATTGGGATGATTTGAGCAGAACTTGTAGAGGAGCATTAGATGATGGTAGAGTTCAAAAACCAGACCTCTGAACCTTGCGCTTTTATAGGCGAACATTATTGAAGGTTTAAGTATGTACATATCAGCGAAATAAGCAGCCCCCGATGGGAGCCACTTTCAAACCCATATTGATGATTTAAACAAATGAAGTAACATAATAAACACTTTACCTCGGTGCCCACTCTAAATAGGCGTAAGTTTACGCCAACATCCTAAAAATCAGTATATTTAGCGCAGCAATTAATATGTTGATCGCTTTAGCTTTAAGGACAAATAATTATAGTACAGTAAACTGTTAACGATCGGACATCCATAAACGCCCTATATGGACGACATAAGTGGCGAAAAATTAACCCTAAGTCAAAACTGTACATCCTTGTTGAAATGGACTCATCCATCATTATGGATTGTTTGGGTGTATACAGATAAGAAAAAAATCATCAAATATGAGTATATGAGTATCTGACTTTTTTGTGTGTGTCTCATTTTCACATTTGTTAAGGGTGTGGAAGGAAACTAACGACCACATAGGCCCTTGCTGTACTTAACGCTACTTGTAACTCGAGTGTTATTTTGGTGCAAACCTTTCAAATTAGGATATGGACCTTGTTGTACTAAACGCTACTTGTAACTCGAGTGCTATTTCGGTGCATACATTCATATTAGGAAGTAAAATCGCATTTGCTAATTTAAAGATCCGTGAACAGTAGAATACCGCCCTGTCTTTCGTAGAACTGATTCATCAAAATACACATATTCGCATCAAGTAGAATATGACAGAACCGCTGCAATCCGGATTTGTTCATATCTTTCGTGTCAATATGGGCTGTCATAATTAAACACATAGTTTTTTATAGACTAATGAATATCACAATGCTGTTAAATAGTGATAATTACCCCCGCGCTTTTAAAATATGGGGGTGGCCGAATATAAAATAATGGATGAAACTATGGGATAGATTGATGTGAAAATATGTCTCGACAGGTCTTTCAGCATACTGCTTTACAGTCAGGGGTTCACTGTGTTAAACATTGTTGTTGCAGCTAAATAATAATGATATTAAGAACAACACTTATTAATATTGACACATGCAAAGAGTTTAAATAAACACCTTTGGTACCACGAAGAAGCATTAGCTAAATTCTCGCGATTAAAATGTAACATTATAATTGTTATAATACATTTTACCACAATTTTTCTTAACGCATTTACTTATTGATGGCAGTTTAATTGGTTTTGTGAAAATGAATGACAATATACTTGTAGAGTCCTAAATCCTCCTTCCAAACAAGACCTTTATTTGTTGAAATAACATTTTTTCTGTCCGTATTCGTGTTACAAAACATCTTGATTGAGGGATGACAGTGGGTTAAAGTTCAGAAATCTTATCCACACACAATACGTTGCTGTAATTCAGTCTCGTATTTGTAGAAAAGGAAACCGAAGCAGTTCCGCCAAAAGAAAAATATTCTAAAATATTCTTTTTTTCAGTGGTATTTTGAATTAAACAAAAATTAATATATTGTATTCGAGCTCATTTCCAAGGAATTAAGAAAATTAAGAAAACAATAATACTGTTTTTTATTTTATTGCCAAGCTTAGCGTGTTGGGGCTTGTTTGTTTGCAATAGTCGAATTAATACGCTCCTGTAATGTACCAAACTAGACTTCTTGTAAAGCACCGTATATAGAATAGCCGTCAACATTTATAGTATAAGCAAGAACATTCGACAATCAAATAATTGTCTCCACTTTCGCAAATTTGTCAAATTTGGCGATCCCTTGTTATTGGTGATAGCAAGTGAACGAAGTGTTTGCGCTTGCTGATCGTTCAACATAGATGATGTGGTTATTTCTTAAAATATCATTCTTCTTGTTTATCTTCTCTACCACTTCTCGTAAGACCTCCACCACAGCACGCCATCAGTCCCGATCTCATGTTTAGCTATTTGCCATGTTCTGGCTTAAAGTTTTTATAATGCTGCGTGAAGGGTTCCCATCCATGTGAGAACAAGACGATCTTTTTTCTTTGTTCATTCAGGGTTGCAATCCTGGGTGTTCCGCGACTTATTGGACTGGTATCTTCTCAGCGTATGTCTGATCCACTTCCATTGTCTCCTCAGTATAGGATAAGTGTTAGTGCTTGTTTTGCGAGTTATAACAACTTCTGGTTAGATATGTGATTGGGCCATCTGATTCGAAGGACTTGTCTTAAACAATTGTTGATGAAGTCCTGTATCTTTCCATACATGTTCTTTGTAGGTCAATCATCGGTGTCAGCATAGCGAAAGCGTTTTGCACTTTGCCGTGGCAATTTGAATGTCCCCTTCGATTCCTCCTGTCCATCTTACGACGAATGGAAGTGAAGTAAGATACATTTCAATACTTCCTCCATTTAGTGGAATAGGTGGATATCGCCTGAGTAATGGGCGGCCTTTCGAGATTAACTTATAAAAATTGTATCTGCGTTTTCATTAATAGAAGTAATTGTTTTCCGCTACACGCGCGATTTGCATTATATGTCACACATTTGCCTTCATGGCAAAATGTCTTATTTCGGTTTAAACTATTTCCTTATTCCTAACTTCCGTTTTGAGGGCGGGTATCGAAATACTGCTGGATCAATGGTACTGATGTTTATTTTTCATGATAAATTATTGTATTAACTTTCGAAAACAACCGGTGTGCAGTTGATTCGTTAAAATTGTTTGAGTTACATGGTTTTTAGTAAAGATGGTGTAGTTTTACGGCAAATGAGGTTGCACTCCTTGTTTCTATTATTCTATTATAGCATATATATATATATATATATATATATATATATATATATATATATATATATATATATATATATATAACATAAAAATATAATACTATGGGCTTCGCTCCTGTTTTTAATCAGAGATGGGCGCGTCCTGCTGGCAACCAAAACGACATATGTGTGCATTGTTTGATCTTCCATGCTGTTGCATTGTGTTATTCAATACACCTGTGAAATCATCGTTGGATACCTTTTCTCTTATTATATATATTAGGACCAAACATTATTTTCAAGTACCTGTAGACAATCACGTTTTCAATGAAAAAAAATAAACACCCATGTATGCTCTTTATAGTAAACGTTAAAATCTTTTGCCAATAATATAATTAATTTACAACGATATTTGTTTTATTTTCTATGAACGTTTTTTTCACTAAAAATGGTCGTAGAAAAACTCACTTAAAATTGTGATAGAAAAATTCTCATAAGAAAATCTTCGATTAAAAGTGTCTAAGTGAAAAATTGTAAGAATTAAAAAAATTAATGTTAATAATCTTATCTATTTCGTCTGCCACTATCCTACTACATCCGGGAATTTTAACCGCAATTTTACACCTAACCGACCGGACCGCCTTTAAAAGCGTGTGGATATTGTGGTTATCTACGCCGTCTGTCCGTCCGTCCTGGCAACTATCTCCTCCTACACTTTTAGCACTAGAAACTTGAAACTTACATACATGGTAGCTATGAGCATATGTGCGACGGTGCACTATTTGAAATTTTGATCTGAACCCTAGGTCAAATGTTATGGGGTAAAATGGGGTAAAATGAGTACATTTTCACTCGTTTTACTAACAGCATGCGACGCCCATGCTACTAACTTTTGACCCAAATTCCAAATAGTGCACCGTCGCACATATGCTCATAGCTACCATGTGTGTAAGTTTCAAGGTTCAAGTGCTAATACGGGCAAAAGCCCGCGTAGCGGTCGTTGACCGATTCATACATATGGAAATTTGGACAAAAAAAATAGGCATAGGGGATAAATCTAAAAAAATTTGCAACGCGACATATATTTACGCGATGCTATTTATGACCTTGAACAAATCAAAATCACTTTGACATATGCTAAATCACATACCTCAGGAAAAAGTATTCAACTATTCTCGTATTATATGTTTTTCTCCGCTAAATATACATGTTTTGCCTCCGTTTGTTTACGCTTTCTGTTTCCTTTTTTCCCCGGTCTTCAGTGGGTGTAAGCCATACATTGGTTTAATACAAATAGTGACAGTCTTTTCCAAACACAATTTTCGTAAAAATTTCTAAAATGTATTGCCTGAATGCCGATTTCTTTCGAATTTATTTGCTTTGATCTTTTCGATATCTTATTGTTATTATTATCCTGACAAATCACAAACGCTTGATTAAAAAATATTTTTTCAAAACATTATTATCGGCATCTGTATTCTCGCAGTATTCTCGCAGTATTTCAATAACGCCACCCTACTTTTTACTTGTCAGAATTCGTGACGCATTTTCCATTCGATCTCAGAAAGCAGTTTTACATGTGATCATGCGCAATATTTTGGTAAGTTACGGTTGTAATCCATAAGGAACACGATTATTCACCAAATTTAACGTAATTCCGATTTAACTTTTCAGTATGTTTTAACTTCTTTTTACTTCGCCTGCACTTTCCCCGGTCACATTTATGATTTATATGCATATGATTGCACATCACTATATAAAGATTAGGCATCAAACCACATAATCTTATAATGTTGTGATCTCTCCCAAATATAATCAGGATTGGGTTGTAAATGTAAGATCACACATTATTTTATTTTCAGAAAATTAATAGGAGTAAGAAGCCATGCTTGCAAACATCATTTTTGTACCACAACCTTACCCTCTTGTCAAAATCAACACAAAAAAAGACATTTACAAAATGTCTGTTTTATTTTTGTTGTTTATCAAATTTTATGTTTGTTGATGGTTTTCCATTTTTAGAAGCTGTTCTGCCAAGTGCTGGGCATCACACAAGCCATTCCATAGAGCAAAACAGATAGTTTTCAGAAATCAACAAGGAGTGATTCCTGCACTATCAACATTTTTCCAAGGAAGAAAGATACAACCAATCGTGATCTTGTTCATGGTTTTCTTGGATGGAACATGTGTGGACTTTTATAGAACTGTGAAGATTCTATATATGTATGTCTGTATACAAAAATCAGCTACGTTGTTATGAAGATCAGATGTTCGAACATTATCAAAGTGTTGAAAAATTAACAGTGCATGCAAAAAAATGTTAAACTAGTATTCAAAAAATAAGTATGTAAAAGGACTCACTACCTAGACCACTGTGTTGTGATCATTTTTAATAAGACAGTGTAATTCTAAACAGTAGATACAGTAGCTTGTTTATTTAATGTATACAGATGTTTTCCTGTGTATTGTTAAATTAATCAATTTGTAAACGCTTGTTCAAAGCCAGCATTTTGTATTTTTTAAAAGGTAATACAATTTTTTAAGATATTGTTTTAAACAAACTGAAAACTGTGCTTTATTATACTTATTTTTCATGCATGTATTTTAAAAATGGTTTATGATACATACGCCATTAATTTCACAGTTTTTCAAAAGATAACATCACATGTACGTAAATATTTGCGTAAGTTAATGACAGTGTTTAAGTATTAATTTATTTTGTAACTTTTCTTATAGATGCAAATAAGTGATTAAAGTCAGCAGGACTGAATAGTCGGCAGGCTTCAGACAAGCGCAGATTACAACAGAGCAGGTCTTTAACTTTAGGATTCTTTGGAAAGGTACCTGAAACATCAACAGGACCTCTATCGCCTCTTCATGCATTGTTAGAAGGCATTACACAGTGTATGTCATGCAGCATTGTGGGCTCCCATAAGGCTGTACAACATCAACGCCAAACTGATCCGAGTAATCGAACCCCATTATGACAAAGCCACCAGTGCTGTCTACTTCAACAGCAACATAGGGGTTAAAAACCACTGTCCGATTGAGACAAGGCTGTTTGCTCTTTCCCACACTCGTCAACATCGTCCTAGAGAGAACCATGACGCATTGGAAGACCACGAGGGAACAGTCAGCATTGTTGGCCGAACAATCCCAAACTTTCGCTTTGCCAACTACATACAATTTAGATGGCCTTGTCGGAAGCGAAAAAAGAGATAAACAACCTAGCTTAGCGAATAGACAAACATCCAAAGCCTTTGGCATGCACGTCAGTGCAGAGAAAAACAAACTGATGACCATCAACACCAAAGTAATCAGCACTTACATCAGGTTCAAATACTTGGGAGCAAGTGTAACAAATGCAGGATTCAAGCCAGAATTACTCGCCAGAGTCGCACACACGAAGGCAGTGCACGCACAACTGAGGAACGTCTGGTGGGACAGAAACACAGCCTTCATCTCAAAAATCAGACTTTTGCGCCCTAGTTGTCCATATTTGTGTACGCCTTTGAATCATGAACGCTTACAGTGGACTTGGATAGAAGGATACAGGTCATGGAAATGAGAAGCTTACGAAGACTCTTGGGTATTGGGGTCTTCTACACAGACCATATAACCGACGAGGAAATTTGAAAGAGTTTCAAGAAATTCATCGGGACCCAGGATGATCTGCTGACCACTGTCAAATGACGGAAAAACTTAAGTGGTATGGGCATGCCTCGCGATCATCAGGGCTTGACAAGACAGTGCTTCAATGTACAATACATGGAGAGAGGAAGAGAAGCAGACAAAAGAAACGACATGAAGATAACATCACATACTGGACTGGATTGAGACTGTCCCAAAGACGAGAATAATGTAGAGATCAGGTTGCCAAGTCACGTGTGTTGCCCCAACGGTAGTTCAGACTACGGACTCAGTGAAGTGAAGTGAAATATGCTCACATATTAAAGATGTTTGATTGATAAAGACATACGCATCATGGTTTTAAGTTTAAACCGTAAAACGTATTGTTAATACATAGCTAAACAGAGAAGCGTTTGATTAAATAAATACGGAGAAAAATATTTGCATTAATTATAAGGACTAGAGTTTTCTTAAAATAAGGATAACGTTTGCTTTTAGTACAATGAAAATACAAACGAGTATATAAAGTGTTTATTTCATGAGCACCAGGCGCTTTCGTAGATAAACATAACTTAATTTATTTCTTAAAAACTTTATCACTAAAATATTAGTCCTTTTTCATTAGAGCTTATGTTACTTATGCCCTTGCTTAACTATTTTCGATGGAAAGGGGCATCAAATCCATACGTGTCTCTCCAGACAGAAATATTTTCATATATTTAAATTGCAAACTACATTTTAATTAATTTTCGGAAGTTTTAACAGGACCAACTGAAGGTTTTTGAAAGTTTAAACATTTCAAAACTTGCAAGTTGGCTTGTTATATCCGCTTATTATATACTTTTATATCGTGTTGTGTAAGTATTTATTTCATGTTACATGTCTATTTTATATATAACCTTTTTGCCACGACAGTTAATTTACATTTGACTTTTGGTAAAAATATCAAGGTCGTAGATGAACCATAGATGGCGATGATAAATATGTAAAACGCGGTTCCGCGATCACACGGACGGACAGACGGGCAGACAAAGGGAAGTCAAACTTAAAGCTAGGTTTAGTAATGGGGAAGGGGATAATTAACAAAATAGTATTGAGATACTTTGACACAATTTTTTTTTATGCCTTCCGGTTGTTTATTGGGAAAAATTAATGAATTAAAACTGATAAATCAACATTTTAAACAGTGAAAAAGTACAGTGAAAATAATCGATAATTTTTATTGTTGTACTTAATCCATTGTGCATACACCGGTCTTACTGATCTGTGTACTAACGCGAAAGGAATTGTGGATAGTACTTCTTTTACGAGTGAAAAGTGAAAGCGACAGAAGGTCAGGTAATCGTGCTTCTGATAATCGCATCTTAATAGAGATTCAAAATCACATGTAAACATAATTAAATAACATTTCTTTAAACAACATTCCGTTTTAAACACACAATAAAAACGATTTTTTCTTTCATTATTAACATTTTAATTTCCTACGCAGAACTAATTTGGCGGAAGCGTAATTGCCCAAGTCAGAGGAATGTGATGCGTCTTAGTATAGAGGTGACGATAACGTAGTGACGTCACCATCTATGTATATAATGGTACTAAAACTACTTAAGGTATGTTTGGTTTCCCAATTATGACCCTTAATTTTAACAAGGGCGACTACTCGGCATTGATTATTTACATACGGTTTAGTTTCCCTTGAACATGCATGTAATGATATTTCGGGGCGCCTAACAGGGAGTATGATTGTCCGGAATGGCAAAAATAAAAAATAATAATTTGTAAGCTTAAAATAAAAGTTAAATGTGTTGGATTCGGTGGAATATCGATATTAACTCATCGTGATCATATTAAAATATATTTTCACTAGTGGCTGCTCCAATAGTAAAATATTATCTTCTATGCTCACACGTGAAATAAAATCGAAATTCCGCCGAATCATAGATCAAAGCGTCGATTAAAAAACGCAAACATGAACATTTCAATATCAAGCACGACTTCCAATACCATTACAACCACATCCGTCACCTTATTCCAGGCATCCTTTAACGTACAGCTGGTACCGTGAGGACGGGCGGTCCTTTACCCCGGAGACTGTGGCCCAGGCCTGTAACCGAGTGCTCATAATCAGCAACGTCACACTGGCGGCACAGGGAAAATACGTATGTCGCTGCACGACATGGACGGGTGCTAATGCGACGGCAGTAATAACGCTGACTGTGGACGGTACATTAAGTTTTATAAACTGGATCTCGTTCTTAGATTACTTTGCTTAATGCACGAGCGGAAAGTATGGTCCTAGATTAGCTTGTGTAGACCGCACAGAATAATCTGGGACGACACTTTTCGCCTAAAATGGATTCCCGCTAAGAAGAGACTTCATTGTAACGAATAATTCTATAAAAGCGGAAAGTGTCTTCCCTCAGAACGCAGCTTATATTTTATCTTCATTAATTAATACGAAAATCGTCGTCATCATCATCATCATCATCAGCAGCAGCAGCAGCATCATCAACAACAACAACAACATTATATCAATTAAAACTAAAGGATAAAAATCAAACACGTGAAGAAACACTCACGAATAAATAAAAAATAAAGCAAAGATTTCTTCGTGACATTTTTTAAACGCACAGTGAGCTTTCTTTTACTTTCCTTTTAAGCGAAGCCTTACTTCCCGTTTCCGATCGGAAATAGGTTACTGAATCACAGCGTTCGGTTTGAGTGGACATGCAAAGCTGTTTCCCGGCCATCGGCGACGTATTCTTGGTTCAAAAATCGAGGTCATCAAAAATGTTCTGATTATTTTTCCCGCCGAGCAGTCACGTGACGATGGGATGTATCAGTGCGCGGCTACAAACCATTATGGAACTTCTTACAGCAGCGGACAGCTTAAAGTTCTGTGAACGTTCTATTCAATTGTTGGCATGAAAGAAAAACAAGTGAATTTGTCTGCAATTGTTAATCTTCTTAATTTAGGAAACTACACGTGTACGGCGGATAACGTCCTTGGTACAGCATCTACCATGACCTACCTTAGGACCATAGGTGGGTGGGGAATTGCTATTTTTATTTTTGTATTTCGTTTGCAGTATTGAACAGTTACGATAAAATGTGTGATCATTAATTGATGGTGTTTATATACAATTTCGTTATTTTCATTATTGGTCAAATGTGGCTTTCCTATTTATTTAATTAAAAAGTTTCTTACGAAATGTCTATTGTCGCGGTCTAAAAGTAGACCGCGATACACGAGAATATGATAATATGGGCGATATTTGAATAATACAATATTGTGTGTCGCCGCGACTGTCGCGCAAAATATCGTGCGTCGCTTCGTTTGTCTATTGTCGTTCTTTGAACGCGAGACACGACACACGAAGCGATACACTATATTTTGCTCGACAGTCGCGGCGACGCACGATATTTTTCGCGACAGTCGCGGCGATGCACGATATTTATCACGACAGTCGCGGCGACGCACAATATTTTTCGCGACAGTCGCGGCAACGCACGATGGTTAGCTCGACAGTCGCGGCGACGCACGCTATATTTAACACGATATATCGCCTTGGGCTACCTACACAAGGGCGATATATCGTGTAAAATATATCGTGCGTCGCCGCGACTGTCGCGAAAAATATCGTGTATCGCTTCGTGTGTCCAGTGTCGCCCTTGATGAAAGAAGGGTGAGATAATAGATAGCGCTATCCGGATTCCGTAATATTTAGCTAGACTATTTTTCATTGCAGAAGTCATAGTTTGGAAGAGTGTACCAAGTGACGTCACAGACGTTCTGATTGGCCAAACTGCGTTTCTGTCCTGCAAAGTTTCCTACAACGCGGCCTATGACGTCACGTACACGTGGACATTTAACGGAAACACGATTTATTTCGATTAGCAACCAGAATTTATCCAGGTACGGAAGATTGCTTATCCCGCAGATTTTTATAACAGGTTTGAAAAAAATATATATCCATCTAATTCGATTTTTTTTCTGTTGAAAACGAACAAATCGAGCACCAATATAAGTTGGGGTATTTGCTTTATATTTTAACATGGCATGGTGCAGAACTTAAGTTTTTGGACACCATTGATCGGAATGCATTTTTTCAGACAGGATCTGACGGCTAACATATATATTCTTTCATCATCACTATGCTTGTGGTTATTGAAGAAGCTTGATTAAAGCAATGTGTATATTAACATGTTTTTTTATCTATTTTAAAACGACTTGTCTTTTTGCATGCAACATTCATCATGGTCTCTAAATGTTTTCGACAAGCGTTTAGTTCCATTTTGTCAAAAGATAACGATTTTTAAATTAAACTGCACATGCTTTCACGTCTCGAACTACCTGCGAGATTCAAAATTTCCAATAATTATCGTATTTTTTGCAACAGAAAACCCGTTCAACGCTCTGCCAAAATTGCGACGTAAATAAAGCGACAAGTGATCTTGCAAACATTACTGATAGATATACGGAGACAACTGAAAGTGCTATCAGATAGTTTTGTTTCCACCACAGGCATACGGCGGTCTGTACGTCACCAACGTCCATAACAAAAACGCCGGTCTTTACGACTGCAAGGCACAGACGTCGATACACTCCATCAGTACTTCAGGCATTCTCAGAGTTAGAGGTGTACAATTTCAGACTTTACTAAATAAAATAATTCCTTTTTTTTCGAAAAGAAAAAAAAACTCGTTTGTAGAATGTATTTATACATTTTCGAAACGGAGTAAACTTTAACAGATCAATCCAGTCCATGGTTTGAGATGAAATGTGTCTTGTTCTGAGAAAATTGGGCTTAATGCATGTGCGTAAAGTGTCGATCCAGATTAGCCTGTGCAGTCCGCACAGGCTAATCAGGGACGACACTTTCCGCTTTTATGGTATTTTTAGTTTCAAGGAAGTCCCTCCTTGCCGAAAATCAAGTTTAGGCGGAAAGTGTCGTCCCTGATTAGCCTGTGCGGACTGCACAAGCTAATCTGGGACGACACTTTACGCACATGCATTAAGCCCAATTTTCTTAGAACAAGACACAAATATCCTACCTCCGTTTTTATTAAGTCAAATGCTCGCGTAGATCCAGAGCACGGTGTATTTTGATAGAGGCCAGAACCACAATGTACTGATGATGTAATGATTGTCTAAAAGGCGGACACAAATATTGATTCGACATATCGACATTCTTTGCTACTTTTTTATTCGTCCTTTTCTTTTTAAAACCTTTGAATAATTCACACCCACCCACATTTCATCTGCCTGGCATAAACTACATTATATTGTTCTAAACACATTGCTTATTAATGCGTAAATATGTCCTGTGATCTTTTCACGTTTTGGTAAATAAACAAAGTTAAAAAAAAGTTTCAGAATCGCAAATTTTCGTTGTAGTTATGATATTTGTGAGGAATCAGTATTACTGAACATTTACCATGCTCTTAAATATCCATTATATGCATCTTTGGACGATTTAAAAACTTGAAAATTATAAAGCGTTGCAACGCGAAACGATTTAATAATTTGGAGAGTTTTGTTGTTGTCGTTAAATTTTGTGACACGACGAATATTGCTTATATAAAGTATAACATACAACAAGTAAAGTATGAGCGCGGATGGCAGAATGGTCTTAGCGGTAACATTTATTCCAGGGGTCAGTGGTTCGAGCCCAGTTGAGGGTTACTTTTATTTCTTTTTTAAATGTTATTCTTTTTTACTAGAGCTGTATAGATCCAATGTTTACATAAATTTAATCAATATAAAGCATTTAATGAAAAACTTCAATACATGCCAAAATCGGTGAAAAGGCCCTTTCAAGGAAAAAAACTTTATAAGAAATATTTCTTCCGTTTAAATAATTTTCTAAAAGCCATTGTATTGTGTATTTTGCTAAACAAGACACTTTCTTAAATAATCAATACGTTTTAACAAATAATTACAAAACTAATCGTCTAAGCGTTACTATTCCACACAGGGCCGCCTCAGATGCCGGCTGGCGTCTGCATTTACGACGCCCTCGTGACGTCACAGTCGGTCACAGTCGTCTGGAGCGTGTCGTCTGGCATTGAGAATTGCGCCCCAAGCATAAGCTATGATGTATAGGCACAAAGCAACTTCAGGCCTGGGGAATGGAGGGTCGTAGTCGCGGGTAGATTATTAGTTAAGGAAGCATAAGGCTAATTGAAAGTCTCTTAGGTCCGTTTTCTGGGTAAAATCAGTACTTGGTGTCTTTTGGGAATGTTTAAAGAACGCTCATATGGTGGGGATCGAAGCCGAAAGCTCGTGGTCGCTATTACTGTCCGCAGTTATGTAATGTTATATGTATAATAAAACTTCAAACAGCGTATCACGGCAATTGGTCTTCGTCACGGATAAGCAATACGTCAAATCGAAACACGATAAACCTAATCAAGGATATGTTTCCCTTTCACCCTCTAGCCTTTTATTCGCGTGTGTAAACCAGATTTTATTTACAGGTCATCGCCGAGTCTTCATGATTACTTTAGGTACTGACCTGTCCCGATATTTTGGGTTAAAGTCTTTAGATCCAATATTTACATTTATCAATATAAAGCATTTAATGACAAACTTTAATACCTGCCAAAGTATGTTAAAATGCCCCTTTAATTATTGCGATGGTTACTTTTCATTTCAGACGTTTCCGAGGCGTCAACCATACAGCAAGCCCAGGCATTAATGCGTCGCGATGATGAACGCGTTTCCTTGGTTACTGAACTCGTTCCCGATACGCTCTACCACTTCCGGGTGCGCGCCACGAATAGCTATGGCAAAAGGAGAGAAGCGAGTAGTCTTTCATGTTAGAATTAATTTTACATAATACATTGACCGTATTAAATTCATGCGCACTCTAAGGAAATTGGGTTTAATGGCTATGCATAAAGTGTCATCCCTGATTACAATGTAGTCCGCAAAGGCTAACAAGGGGTTACGCTTTCCGCCTAAACGTAATATTTGCTTAGAAAAGACTTTATGTAAAGGAAAATTATCATAAAAGAACACAACTAAATAAACATAGAACATATCTCAGTTAACGTAGAATATATCTCAATAAACCTAGAACATATCTCAATAAACGTAGAACATATCTCAATAAAATCATAAAAATGTCTGTTGACCATAATAAGCTTGTTCGGTCATCGCATATTTTGATGAAACCTCATATGAATTTCAAATGTGTAGTTTTCTTTAAAAAATATATTTATTGTATCAGTATGTTCCATACATAGCACTAACGAGTTAAAGGGATCTTTTCACGTTTTGGTAAATTGACAAATGTGAAAAAAGTTGTTTTAGATTCGCAAATTTTCGTTGTCGTTATGATATTTGTGAGGAAACAGTAATACTGAACATTTACCATGGTCTTATATAGCCATTATATGCATCTTTTGACGATGTAAAAACTTGAAAATTATACAGCGTTGCAACGCGAAACGATTGAATAATTTTGAGAGTTCTGTTGTCGTTTAATTGTGAAACTTTAAAGATTGCTTATATAATCTATAACATACGTCTTTCATGCATACATGGCAGGATGGCCGAGCGGTCTAATTGGTTTTTACTCCAGGACTCCGGGGATCATTGGTTTGAGCCCTGTGGCGGGCTACTTTTTTTTATTTTCTTAAATTTATTCTCGATTTTTTACTGGAGCTTTTAAGATCCAATGTTTACAATAATCAATATAAAGCATTAAATGACAAAATTCAAAACATGCCAAAATCTGTGAAAAGGCACCTTTAACCATTGAGTGGATTTTAACAAAACTTTGAACAACATCAGGATGAGTGGGCCTTGCTTATTGTGAAGCATAAATATTCATATAGTTTTTAAAACCATGTAATGTTTCAATGCTTCGGCTTATTTTTATTTATAAAAGAATAAAATTTTGATCAGTTATTGTATAATGGTCATTTAAGTGTATGATACTGAAAACATGACAGAAACTGCAGCAGAATGCGCTGGGCATAAATGATAATGTTTTGTTCATTTATATTCACGTACGTTCGTCTTTTGCATCAGAGTCCGTTCAGCTGTTGCCATCAGCCCCCGTTCTGGCCCCCAGGAATGTCGGGGGAGGCGGCGGGAAAGTGGGGACCCTGCTGGTCACTTGGGAGGTAAGTTGACGACCCGGTATTTCAGATATAACGTATTTGCCATGGATAAAAAAGTATACAGTTTTTTCATGGATGCGCGGAAAACAGTCCAAACTGTTGTGCCAAGGTATCGGGGATGACTTTAGAACTGTTGCCCGAGGCCAAAAGGCCAATAGATCAACCCTTATTATCTAATCAAATTTCAAACAGAAAAAAAGCATATTAAATTTAAACACAACAGTGTTATTGAAAGCTGAATATTCACATTTGTCAACACATGTCTTGGCCTTACGTAGAACTTGAAGAAAGAAAATACCGAATGATGAAAGCGTAATTTCTAAGAATTGAAATGGGAAACACGGCGGTAGTCTGCACGAGCGGGCAACAGTTCAAACTATTGACCGGTCAACAGTTCCAAATATGCACCGGTAACAGATTAAAACATTGCAACATTACTTTTTCGACCAGGAAATAGCAAAAAAATAATTAATTATCATTTATATAAGGCAGCAGGGAATAATAGTAAGTATGACTCGATTGGTCATTGTAGGCTCGGGTACTACTTACATGTACACCGGGCACTCTTAAGTATACTTGCATGTCCAGGGCATGGTAAATATACTTAAACGTACAGTATGTCAATTGCGCCACGCCGATCTTGTTACATGTATATTATTGGTTGGTTTGTTTAATGTTCAGCTTTCGTTTAGCTAATTAAGGCTCATACTTAATTGTGTGCTTGTTATAATATTTAGATCTTGGACCGATTGGAGCATTACGGACCTGGTCTTGGTTACTTTATTTACTGGAAAAGCATAAACGATTCAGGTGAATGGAAGAAGGTAATTAGAACATATCTCAAACAACGAAGAACATATCATAAACAACGAAGAACATATCTAAATAAGTGTAGAACATATCTCAATAAACGTAGAACATATCTCTATAAACGTAAAACATATCTCAATAAACGCAGAACATATCTCTTTAAACGTAGAATATATCTCAATAAACGCAGAACGCAACTAAATAAACATAGAACATATCTCAGTTAACGTAGAATATATCTCAATAAACGTAGAACAAATCTCAATAAACGTAGAACATATCTCAATAAACGTAGAACATATCTCAATAAACGTAAAACATATCTCAATAAATGTAGAACATATCTCAATGAACTTTTATGACTACAATGTTATTGATACGTATGGGAAAATATAGATTTAACATCATTAGGTATAGTAAAAAACATACCTAAAATCACACTGGTGTTTGTTTCAAGTTTTCATATATGTGTATGTAATATATGTTTTCTTTAATCGCTTTATTTGCATTAAAATTGTGTTTTGTCCTAGACATGTTTGAATAGCAAAATGATTACTTAAATATTTGCCTGTAAGGTTTTATTTATGCTAATGAACTGTTTTTCTGTGGCAGATGTTTTTATCTTAACATTTTTTTTTCAATTTCAGCGTTAATAGCTTTCTAATTACATACATTAAATGCCATTTTTAACGACCATGCATTGTTTTCTACGTTTCTTTGTAGAAATAACTATACGTTGTGAAGCGAATGATCCTAAAATAGAGTGCAATAAAAATGTTGTACATGAGATGTTGGGTATGATGTTTTCATTTTACGGTTTGCTGTCATTAACAACTTTATCTTTCGAAATTGTGTTTGACATTTTGTAATGCAGAAACGAAATCAGGACAATATTGATTGATTTTAATTGTAAGCCTACTGTATAATCATTTATATTCGTCAGCATACAATTTTTCAAAAAGTCACCTTCGTTGACAAGTAAATTCGGGGTTTTCTGATTGTGGAAAAAAATGAGGAATTTACGTCGGTCATTTTCTGTGATGTTTGTGATTAATTCGCGGATCTGTTAACTCTTTAAATAAACGTAAAAAATGATTGTATCCCACTTTTACAGCGAATTCGGTTGATCAAAGCACCGTTAATTAAATTTCTGGTATAATCAACGGCACGTGCTACGTTGCTAGGCTACGTTGTAAACATATGCAGTTTTTTTTATATAACAACTAAATTTTATATCGATGTTATACAAATTTTAGATTTGCAATTCAATATGAATAAAATTGTACTTAATAACGCACGACTCATTGTCACAGAAAGATATTCTGATTAATAAAATGATACTTTGATCAACGCTTATTTTTGGAACGCGAAGTAATACACTGACCTTGGTAACACTACAGTCATTATCAAAGTACGACAAACACTCATGAAAACTAATTTTGTTTAAATAAAAAGGTTTACTGAATAAACAGCAGGATAAATAGAATAATAGATTAGTGTTGATTATAAATCATGTTTATCATGCTCGGCACGAAAACGAAAAAGCACTCACCAAGGCTCGTGCTTTTTGTTTTCTAAGCCTCGCATGATAAACCTGATCTATAATCAACACTAACTTATTATTTTCTATTTAAAGTTTATTTATCGTTAATTGCTTAAACGCGCATGTTATTCCATGTGTCCATGGTGACCAGCACAGATGATATCGCCCTGTCGGAGGGTAGATGGGGGGGGGGGGGGAGGAAGGTGCACAGAACTTCTACCGCGAATACTCGGTCAAGGTCGCCGCATATAACGACCTCGGTCACGGACCAAACTTGACCGAAAAGGTAATATACTCAGCTGAAGACAGTAAGTTTCTGGAATTTTTTTCCGAATGCTTTTTATTAGTCCCTAAGAAAACCTGTTGTTTTTTTACGGAAATCGTATTGTTAAGGATTTTATTAATTAAATTATTTTCCAATTCGATAGCGTTTTAATTGATTGTTCCAATAGTATGGTTTCAGATATCAAAATGAATGTTTGGCAAATATGAACAAAACGTAAAAATACACAGATGAGGAAAACACGAATGATTAACACATGATACACGTAACGATAGTACCGTAAGAGAAGTCATTTAGCAGCATTGTGTGCGAACTGACAAAGCGCAGCTTAAATTATAGCATTGGAAAATTCATTCATCGCCGCCACTTGTAACTGGATGTGCTTTACTTGTAACGTTAGCTGTAATAAATTCGTTAAACGGACAGTCGTTCATTCTCCAAACAGTGTAAAGTATGACTTAACTAAATGTCATCTGAACATTTGTCATAATTGTTGTACACGAGCCTCGTTGTGGAAAAATGGGCTTAATGCATGTGCGTAAAGTGCGTGAAGTCTGCACAGGTTAATCATGGATGACACTTTTTGCCTAGACCACATTTTTATTTAGAAAAGACGTTCTCCGAACGAAAAATCCAATAAAAGCGGAAAGTACACTCCGCACAGGCTAATCCGGGAGGGCACTTTACGCACATGCATTAAGCACATTTTCCAGGAACGAGGCGCATGTGTTTTACAGTGCCCCTGGCTGTCCCCTTGATGGAAGACGTGGAAACGGAGAATGCAACCTGCCTGATCGTGCACTGGATCCCACTGGAGGACATGAGAGAAGTTATAAGGGGCCGAATCAGGGGTTACAGGGTAAGTAATTAGTTTAATTAAAACCTATTTATTTAAGCTCGGTTGCATCGAAAGCCTTATTTTTATTGAAAAGCTATCGAGTCCGTTTTCTGGAATGAAGAAGTATTTTGTTTATTTGGAGAAGATCTTAAGAACGCATGAACACTGTTTATCGAACCCATTACCTACCGGTCGCTAGGCGGACACCATATCCTCTACGCCACGTTTAACACAGTTACGGGATACAATACCCAAATAAACAAAACTGAAAAAATAAACTTTGAATAACCATGCATCATGGATCGTTAGTAAGTGACAGTTATTTATACCGTAGTTTGATGGGGCAGGTCCCTGAAGCTAAAAACATAGTTTATCATTCTTTTTTGTTAAACGATTGCTGAACATGATGTAACACCTATAGCAAATAGCAGGCGGCTAACAGCCTAAAATGTAATTTCCAACATTAAGAAAGCAATTAGCGTATATTGTGCATGCATGCTAATTACTCCAAATAAGATGAAATTGTACCTACTTAAGAATATATTTCATCTAATGTTTTACTTAAATACTTTTTTTTGTTGTTATTAAAAATTCAATGCGTAAAAGACGCCGTGTGTTATCGAACACATTTGAGTGAATCAATCCCCGATATTCAACACAATGTTTTTCATTGAACAAATATTTCATCCACTCACTGCATTCAATCTAAACAATGTATTATCATACTCATGCCAGATACAATACGTAGCAGACCCTGTGGGTGACGGGACCAATAGGATAGGGTTAATCCCCGAGGGGCCCACCATTCTATCCAAGGACGTGTAAGCACAGACGAACACCGCTCTGATCATGGGCCTCATTCCCAACAAGAACTACCTCGTACGGGTCATGGTCATTAATGGTGCCGGCGTCGGGCCTGTCGGCGAGTGGCGCGTCGGGAAGACGTACCATAAACCTTTGTGGACGTTCACTTGTTCTCAGGCTTTATGTATTATCTGTGTTACTTTTATTTATCTATCCTGTCGGCGAATGGCGCATCGGTGAGACGTACCATAAAGGTGCGTGCAAATTCAATTGTTTATACTGATACTCGCTTTGTGGAAATTGGGGTTATCGATGAGCGTTAAGTGTCATACATGATTAACGTGTGCGGCACTCACTAATAAGACACTAAACTTTCGGGTTTATTGTTCTTTTTTCATTGAAAGGAAGTTTCTTGTAAGCAAAAATCTAGTTTAGATGGAAAGTGTCACCTCTGATTAGCATGTGCTGTCAGCACGACGACACTTGACGCAAATGCGCTATGCCCAGTTTTCTCAGAACGAGGCTTTTTAGTTATATTTGAGCCGCGCTCTGTGTAAAGAGGATTTTATGCATTTGCATAAAGGGTTTGTGTGGACTCTACAGGCTAATCTGGGACGACACTTTCCGCCTTAACTTGATTTTTGCTAAGATGAGACTTCCTTGAAACGGAAAATATCATACAAGCGGAAAGTGTCGTATTCGGACCTATGCGGACTGCATAGGGTAATCTGAGACGACACTTTACGCCCATGCATTAGATCACCTTTTCAAAGAGCACGGCTCATTTGTATTTTTTAGTATGATTTTGTTCGATACATAATTAGTTGACATAATAAAACTTACAACATATTTCACGTTCACATAAAACTGTATTCATTTTTGATTATCAGACCACGTGACATGTTTTTCATTGCACAATGCACCGAGTCAGTATGCAAATTTGAACGCATGTTTCAATAACTTTTTCACACACAGGTTGAACACATTACGTCTCTTTATTGTGCTTTTTGTACTGACGTTAATTTTTATTTCTAATTTACCGATTGGCGTTATATTTATTATATGTCAATGATATATCGTCCAACGATATGAAATCCTTATCCATTATCACCACCAGACACAAAAGTTCAACAAAAACAAACAGCGTCAACAATGGTTTCAATGTCTTGTTCTGATCCAATTGTGTGATCTTAATTTTCAAAGAATGAGTAAATCAATTCATTGAAAAAAAAGAGAAAATTACCAAAAAAGAAAATTACCAAAGAGCTAGGACTTTGAAATGCTGGAAAAGGATTTATGTGTGATCCGAACTGTGTCTCAGTGTTTTGTTTCATTAAGCAATTTTAAGATAACCTTCACTATATTGAGAGTAAGACAACAAAATGAATCAATTACTATAAAAACCAGCTCTTCATCACTGAAGAAGGAGTTTTGATTCTTAGAACTCTGCATTTATTCTAAAAGTTCAAAATTAATGTATGTAATTTCATAAAAACTTTTTTTATACTACTAAGGTTATGCTTTGCTTAAGAAAAAATAGCAATTAAAAAAATATTTATATAAAATAAGGGGTTATTGCAAAATGTCATTTTTCTTTGGTAAAAAAAATCGATGTGCAAGTCACAATAGTCTCGTTCATTAGCGTGCAAGTATTCTATGCCTCGAAGGTCCATTACAATTGTAAGGGTCAAAGGTTGGATTTATGCACAAATTTATAGTCCGGACTTGAACTTCCGCATTGAAGTTGCAATTTTTAGACCGTATTTTGCAAATCAGTATGTAGTAAGAAGCCTTAGGTATGGCATGGGAGACAACCAATGCCTGTTTTAGCAGACGACAAATGCTGTATAGAGCGTATGCTAGGAGAGACAACCACCACATTTGCCTGTTAATACTACACTGCAGAGTGTTTATATGACTAATATTGTTTAACAGCTTGTATAACCAGATTGGCCAATCTAGTGTTTATCATTGAAATCTGTACATATTGGCTGCTTTCAGGGAAAACGGGGCTTAATGCATGTCAAGTAAGATTAGCCTCAAATGGTACGGAATTTAAATCATCATTTATCTTGTATTTTTTTTATTATTTAGGACACACGTTTATATAGACATTATGACGTGTTATAAATAGCTTTAAGACAAAGGTAACATTTAGATGTGAAATGTCAGGTCCAAAATGAAACATACAGGCAAAATGACAAATGTTGACAAATCACAGTGTTTTTTCAATGCAACGTCATCATTCATATTCTATTTGGACATAACATTACTTGAAATGTTCACCACAGTGACAGGGCATGTCACGCGCAAATCCGGCGTACCTAGGACAGAGGTAAATGTCATACTAATGGTCGAGGATGATTATGTGCATCGTTACAATCATAAGTTGCACGTGCTCGACATATTTAATACAGTTATCAAGCTTGTTTATTTGTGCTAAATACATTTTTATGCAAAGGTCCATTTGAAGGATTTATTTTCACACCAGGTGGTTCCTGTCCAAGTACACAAGCAATAACTCTGTAAATCCTTAAGTTAGAGTTAATTTCCCTTCAGTTTGCACTACCCCTAAACAGCTCTTTATTTTTATTGTTGTTTCATTTGAAACTATTCAATACGTCCCGTGATAAGCTCCGCAAAAGAAGCGGGGTGACTCACGAAAGGACAGACGAACGATGCGATTCCTGTATGACTTTCTTCGGTGGCATAATATAATTTATCAACATTAATAACGACAGAAGCAACAAAAAAAATAATTTTAAACGAACGTATTGTATTCCTTCTGTAGCGTTACATGATTACCCCACCAACATCGTGGTTTACGATCATGACGAGACGAGTGTACTCGTCCGCTGGCGGGGAGTGCGAGTCTTCGCCTCGGAGGAGTCCATTCTGGGCTATATTGTAGGTGGTCCTGTTGGTTGTTTCTGGTTCCATGAACAATCGTTTTGGAATTTGCATGCACATACATTTTCAACGTGCAATGTGGCACATAATCAACTCTGTTCTTAGTTGAACAAATCCACTTCATAACACAATCTAGAGTATGTATGCATGTTTTTTCTAGTCTTGATTTTTTACTTACGTTTTCCATTTTAATATATTTCTATAATATATTTAACCTCTATCACTTCCAAAAGTTATCTATTCATACCTTATGCCCCGCTAAATTCACCCCAAATAGGACCTTTTACCTAAGGCAAGTCTCTAGCTGAAGATCAGTCACATTTAGATAACTAATATGTATACTGCAATTCTTGGGGGCTTTATGATTACACTGCAAACACAAAAGAGTGGTTTTTCGGAAGAAGTGTGGATTAAAAGAACATGGAAATTGAACATGTAATGGTAATATCATTGAAGTGGTTGATAACTTTAACTTTAAAGTCCCATAAACACTCAAAATGAACTAATATATTGTTAAATATAACACAAAATAAAAATAAAGTAAACACATAAGGAATCAGTGTTTCTTATAGCAGTAGCCAGAATTTTAGCTCTAGATGTGATCTGGTAACAAAGATTGAACCATATACACAATGCTCGATATTATTTTTTTGAATTTCCCGCGATTATATCCGAACGTTTACGTCCAACGACACGACATAGTACTTATCGACGCTGCCTGTCTGTCTGTCTTTAAAGCATACGTTTTTAACAAATTATGTCAGTTTGTGCAACGTCTTTTCCTTTTCCTACATTAAATGTGACCTAACACGCCAACGTTCCATAAATGTACTACTGACATAATTATTGAAGTGTTATTATTATTTCTTATTTATATTATTGTCATTAAATTATGTATATTTGATCAAATTAAAGTGGAGTAAAAACACAATAACATCTCTCATACTTCTTAATTGTGATTAAATACATGGGTATCAACATTCCTGGCCGTGATGTAATCGATAACAAAGTTGAAATGGTAGGAAAGTATTATTTTAACACCGACATTTTTTTGTTACAAAGAAACATAAGATAACATGGTTGGTTTTGTTTGAAAATACTTCATCCGGTATATAGAACATATATCTAAAAATATTGGCAGTTCAGAAAAGTTATCAATAGAGCAATGCTTATTAACACCCTCTAGTCTGTTCTATTTATAAGGTAAGTGGTCAATTGCATGTACAATACATGATATTAAACGCACGCAACACGACAAATGACGGTCACAGCATTTGGTATTTAACCGGTCGAATGACGCGTATGACCTCACACATTTTTACTGTTTATAATTCTGTTTTGTTGTTTAATTATTTGCAAAATGTTTAGTTTCTTTACTATACGTTAATCAAACTGGTGCATATTTAAGTTGATTAATGTACAATCTTTTTTTTTTAATGTTCTCTTCGTTCATGTACATTTCGTTTTATTAATGTGTATTCGTTAAGCGCTCAGTAACAACGCTAAAACGTGCATTTTACTTCACGTCAGGTCCGCGTTCACAAAATTCAAAATGATATACGTTCGGCTAAGGACACCCGGGTAGACCAAGCAACCGAGGTCGTCATTTCCGGTCTCCAGCCAAACACCGTCTACGTGCTGCGTGTGTAAGGGTTCAGTCTGGAAGGTGACGGTGCGCTTAGCGAGGCAGTGTACTTTGCGCTCTCAGGTTCGTTTGTTGTACTATTTTGTACACAAGGTACTATATGTGTTTGCCTGTTTTCACTGTGGCAATTTGTTTTCTTGTGGTATTATTAGTTTTCATGCGCGACTTTTTTTTATGCGGAACTATTTTTTAGTTGAGATCTTTCGGTTTTCCGCTTAAATATTTGTTTGTAATCGGGTACCACATGTTTAATCTTTTAATATGATGATATTTGTTTTATGTGATTCATTTGTTTTCAGGTTGGACTATTTTTTAAGTTTGACTTGTTGCTCGTATTTACTTAGGTCGATATATACAATGGAGTTGTATTGTTTCAATAGTAATTTAAAGGGGTCTTTTCACATATTTTGGCATGTTTTGAAGTTTGTCATTAAATGCTTTATATTGATAAATGTAAACATTGGATTTAAAAAGCTCCAGTACAAATCAAGAATACAATTAAATAAAGAAAAAAAAGTAACCCTCAGCAGGGCTCGAACCACTGAACCCTGGATTCCTGGATTAAGAACTCTGCCACTTAGACCATTCGTCCATCCTGCCAAGTATGTATGACATATGTATTTTATACTTTATATAAACAATCTTTGTAGTTTCACAAAATATAACGACAACAACAGAACTCTCCAAATTATTCAATCGTTTCGCGCTGCAACTCTTTATAATTTTCAGGTTTTTAAATCGTCAAAAGATGCATATAATGGCTATTTTAGCGGATGGTAAATGTTCAGTATTAATGTTTCCTCACAAAGATCATAACAAAAACGAAAATTTGCGAATATGAAACAACTTGTTTCAAATTTGTCAATTTACCAAAACGTGAAGACGCCCCCTTTAAGTGATTTTTATAAATATTTTCTTAGATGTTGGCTGATGTATACTTTTAAATGTGTTGATTTATTAGAAGATTCATATGCATTATGAACTATTTAAAGGTCCAATATGCACTGGTAGAAACTTCAAAGGGATATCTACGATACAAAGGCATTTGGACCGAGTCTTCAGTCTCATACAAAAAACACCCAAACGTTGTTACTTAAAAATGGAGTAATTGACGTGACATAAACTGATGTTTTCCGACTACATCCTCACAAATGTCTTTTCTTGCATCTAGAAAAATGCACGAACGCCCGCTTTTCTTTGAACCGATGCTTATGACACCATGAGACTTGTAACCTGGTATGGGACATATTTTTGTGTCGCCGAATCTCCTTGACTATGTAACTATATGTAATTATATGTCATGTAATAACTGTTGTTTCATTCTACTTTGTTTAGGATCAAAGCTTCGAAGTCTGAAACTAAATATAGATCCCACATCGACAGAATTATGTTTCGCTGACGAAGGTTTACAAACGTGCAACGGAGACCGGAAATATGCCAGCAATTTCCTATTGATTGTACTCGCTTATATATATCACTTGACTGCCTAGTGTCACACGAGGCAAAAATAAATCACGTATGCTTAGTCATTATATATGATATCATTTGAGTGTGGTAAGAATGTTTGGTTTTTGAATATGGCTTAAAGTTGCCTAAAGTTTTTTTTTATATTTTCATGTGATAAATGCACAGTGCTCTTGAGAACAAAATACTTATCTTTACGTTTTAATATGCGTATAAATATGAAATGTGTTCGATGTTCGAATATAGAGACACGTATTAACGTATAAATATGGATACAATTTCAGAGTGTTTAATATAAATGTATCACATGCCATACCCTGTTTCCCGTGTTATATGACCATTACGATTATTTTTATCTCACACATGTGCAATATACTTTAAAAGCGCTTTAATTTGCTTAGTTTTCGTTCGATTGACCAATCGCATTTTGTTAGTTTGCTGAAATAACCTTGCAACGTCAAATGACGTCACGAAATGTAAACAACCTTCGGGATTTATCATTATGTTTGCGTAAATATTTATTTAATTCGCTCATTTAAAGGGATCTTTTCACGGTTTGGTAAAATTGACAAAATTGAAAAAAGTAGTTTCAGATTCGCAAATTTTCGTTTAAGTTATGATATTTGTGAGGAAACGGTATTACTGAACATTTGCCATGGTCTAATATAGCCATTATATCATCTTTTGACGATTTAAAAACCTTAAAATTATAAAGCGTTGCAACGCGAAACGATTGAATAATTTGGAGAGTTCTGTTGTTGTCGTTTAAATTTATGAAACTACGAAGATTGCTTATATAACGTCTAAAATACGCAACTTATGTATGCTTGGCAGGATAGCTAAGTTGACTAATGCGTTTTTACTTCAGGATTCCGGGGGTCACTGGTTCGAGCCCTGCTGCGGTCTACTTTTTTTTTCCTTTTTTAAATTTTATTTTGGATTTTTTACTGGAGCTTTTAAAATTTAATGTTTACATTTATCAATATAAAGCATTTAATGACAAACTTCAAAACGTTCCAAAATCTGTGAAAAGGCCCCTTTAAAAGCATGTGATAAAAAAGATCTGACACTCATTGTCATTTCTTACCATATTATATTAAACTTGTATAGGAAATTCGTTAGTAAGCTCGCCAAAGGCTTGCTTACTAACAAAATTTCTGAGCTCGTTTAATAAAAATATGGTATGATATGACAACTCGTGCCAGATATATATATATATATATATATATATATGTATATATATATATATATATATATATATATATATATATATATATATATATATATATATATATATATATATATATATACTATTTTTTACAATATATAATCATAACTTAATAATATATATTTATTATATATGTTACATAAATATTTTCAAAAGCTAAATACGATAATACATTGAATATTCCTGTATAAGGCGTACACAATCTACAGCTATACGCCGTTTTGTTTGAACGAGAAAACTTTGTTTGATTTAAATCGAATTTCAATTATAAGAGTCAAATTCTTTGTATCGGTATTTATCGGTACATAAGCAACTCTTGAAACTGAACCCTATTGATAAAAAACACGTACGATCTTTTATTATATACCTGTGTTATGCTTTTCACAAAATACAGGTTGTATCAATTGTTGAAATAAAAAATCCCGTATTATCTTACCGCTGTTTCCAATTCCGTATTACTATACTAGCCGGACTACTTCGACCCATTTAATGACGTCACATTACGCGCACCGTTAATTGAAATATTTTATATTACGAAATATATTACGTAGTACATCGTGTGACACAATGGTTTTATCTAAACTCTCTGGAATTTAAGGACTTGTCGGACGTGGTGTTTTTTAAAAGTAAACTATTTGTTAAAAACATAAAACGGATTCAAAACGTATTTTGGAGTGTGTGTTTATCATGCATAAATGTATATTTCGATAGGAATACAATAAAATAGTGTGGTTTAAACTAAGTTTCGATAAAGACTTTTAAAATGGAAGTGGAAGTGCATATCGTTTCAACGTTTTTGTTATAAACATCGGATTAAAATTAAAAGTTGTCAACTTAATTGTTATAAATATTGGATTAACGATGGCATTAAGGTAAGCGTTTTGGAAATTTGTGTTTTCCAGGTTCGAATGTTAACACGTTAATTGACATAAACTGTATTCATACGCGTCTTAAATAAACTATGGCGTACCTAACTTTTAGTCATTGTTTTGTCAGTTTTGTTTAAGTAAAAAATACAATTGTTAACTGTTTTCGTTAGTTGTTGTATATAATAAAAGAAATATTACGCTAGTCAATTGTTCCAAGAGTTTGTATCACTCTCGTGGCTTGTGCTATTTCGCATCACACTCGAGGCTCCGCCTCTCGTGTGATACGTCATCACACAAGCCACTCGAGTGATACAAACTCTTGGAACAATTGACTAGCGTAATATTCCGTATGTATGTTAGTTAGTTTACCCAAGATATTAAAACTGGGCCCGTATACACCAACCAATTCTTAGACTTCAGTCTAAGAATAAAGAATATTCTTTACATTGGATATTCAAGAGCTGCTTTATTTCTGAGTCAAACTTGGCATTAATCACCTCTATCTACACCATTCTTCATGAACAAAGCTTTGCTTATGGCAAAATAACCAGTGGTTGACTGTAAAGACTCAAACACTGAGCATAATTTTATTGTTCTAAGTCTATTCTTTATTCTTATGTCTAAGAATCGGTTGGTGAATACAGGCCCTGAAGTTTTAATGTCGTGGGTAACCTAACATACAAGAGTTTATCAAACTGGCAACTAATTAAACATACACATTAAAGAATGAATACAATATATAAGTATGTAATGATCTTACCGCCATGCGAACCCTTATTAAATATTTTGAACAGTAGACACAAAACGATTCCGCATCGTCCAATGCTATAGTTGCGTTCATAAAACACTCGAATTATTAGTTATAACGTTTTCATGTACTTGTTTGCAGACAATATACTTTCTTGAGGATGCACACATGCAAACACAAAATAATAACAATATGTAAACAATATGTTATACATATTTCATTATTGGTCGTTAAGTTTTTTTAAAAACGTAAACATGTTTACACTAACACTTTGTAAATCAGGTACAAAATTTTTAATTAAATGATTTTTATAAATAGCTATTTAAAGTTACAGCGTAAGCAAATATTCTGCTATTGGGAGGTGGGGTGCAATACACTGCAATTTCACGAAAAAACATGTTCAATGAAATGCAAAAATACCATGTACACGTTACTGACATTCATATTTATATAATATTTACGTCTTGTAACACAATTAAAAATGGTATTCACACACAAAATACAAGTCAACATAACGACTAACAAAATAAGATATTTTTAGGAATAAATATTCGACACTTATGGACCATAAACATTAAAATCATCAACATTTAGAGTTATTTTGTTTGTTTGGCAAAGTTTTCATATCTTCAAAGTTTCCAGTTCATTCAAATCTTTAACATCCCTTTGATTGCGCCCAAGTGTAAATTCTCATAACTCTCCAGATCATCCAATTTAGCGTCCTGTGACTCTGCGTCCTCTTGTCCTTCTCCTTGTTTCTGAGGAAACTCGGTGGTCATCTCCCTCTGTTTGTTACCCGCAGCTTTACCGCATTTTAGACCAAACTGTCCCTTCTGTCGCCTTGGGGGAACGTCATAGTTCAACTTAGCTATTCCGTTTTCAGAGTCATCATTTCCAACCGGTGTTGCCTGTTCAGGCTGTTGTTTAACACCACGTGTTTTCTTGGATAAAATAGGTTTACCCTTCCCCACATAGCAGTCATCCACCGCGGTGTTGGCAAAGGCCTTCTCATCCGCGTGGATGGAGGCTTTTTTGGGGCGCGTGTTTTTGTAGACTTCTTTACCAGGTTCAAGTGTGTGAAACTTATTGCAAGACGGACTGAACTCCTCGTATTTCTCTAGGTCCTAACATACACAAAGCACATGGCCTTTAATTAACTAACTAAATATACATATAAATGCAGTATTATAATAATATCTTTTAATAGTGACATACAGTCATCCCTCTTCATAATAAGCACACTACACAATAGCTTACCGGAGTACACACTGTGCATTTCGTGCACAACTTTACAAAAACCTTTTCATTAAGAATAAATAAATCGCAAAGTTTTACATCACACGAGTCTTCAACTCGACAACAAACACATTAACATATTTAGTAACACTTGTAGAAATAATAATAGTAAATGTAGTAATGGAAGTAAACTTGTATTACATTTACTTTGTTCTAAATAATTATGTGTCGATATCAAAATACCTTTACTCGACAACACTACAATTAAGCACTTGTATTATACATGTCGAACTTTACTCTTGTGTTAAAAACAACGGATATCTTTCGATATCATCATTTGAGTTACTTGACATTTTTATCCATAAATCTGTATTTTACAAATCAACATTGTCGGTAATGTTGTAGCGAGAAACACCATATACATTAGACAACATCGCACCTTCAGGCTGTCATGTCGGAATATTAGTAATTCTGCGTTATAATATAATCGTTATCACAAATCACACCCAAACACTATTTACCATACTGTCCACATTGGGTTCAATCTCGTTGACATGACCCTGGCTGTTCAGGCGCCCCTTACACTCGCGGGCGACCTCACCCTGTAGTGTGGCATACTTCTTGCCTGTGCAGTCCTTAGCAAAGATAATAGAGCACCATTTCAAATAAATATTATCATATTTTACATGATATTTTATTATTAACGGCATCACCATTTGTTTAGGAATAAATACAATGTCAGAAAGTGTCTGTTCGTTCGACAACTCAGCCTCCGCGCTTTAGATATGACTAGTTCTCGTCATAGCTCTATCATACCCCTACCGCCGTAACATACCACATGATGATCGTAGATTAAAATATTTTTATTTTATACGATTTACCGTACGCTTGGAAATTTAAATTATATGAAGACATCGAACATGCAGCAAGTGCTAACATATCAAACCTGGAAAATCTTATCGGCCGTTTTAAAGGTCAGCTATCTTAAGTATTTATGACACGTGACATGAAATTTGATACTCAAACCCGATATTATAAGCATAGTTCATACACAACGTCAAAATAACGTCTCTATCGTTTATAAACGTATACACAGCCAAACCAAGTATCCACATAACGATCGAGTATTTCATACCTCATAACTAATTTTGCCTTGTACGGCCGAGCTGTCTAGCGTCAGAGAGCGTGCCTTGTCAATGTCAGAGGCTCGTGGTCGTGTGTTCGTGCTTATGATCGTCTGTCTGCAAAACAGAGACATTTTATGTTTATAAGTTCGTATATAGGGAAATATTTGGATGCGCCATAATGCAGCCTTATGTCTACTTTGAGTGATCCTGAGGGTTTATAATACACTTATAAGAATATATGAGCCTTGTTCTGAGAAAACTGGGCTAAATGCATGTGCGTTAATTGTCATCCCAGATAAGCCTGCGCAGTACGCACAGGCTAATCAGGGACGACACTTTCCGCCTTAACTTGATTTTTTGGTAAGGAGGGACTTCCTTGAAACTAAAAATGCCATTAAAGAGGAAAGTGTCTTCCCTGAACTGGGATTACACTTTACGCACATGCATTAAGCCCAGTTTTCTCTGAACAAGGCTCATAAAGTTGGTATATCAATTGTCTTTGTAATTTCAATGGGTACGATATTTCGTAACACAGTATCTGTCATTATTTTGTTGATACGCCTCACTTGAATACATCGGGGGTTATATGACGAGGGTGCAATTTGAAGCAATTTAGAATGTTTAAGATCATGTCCGCAAGTTCAAGGTTAAAAAATGGACGTATCTAACATAATTGTATTCTTTATCTAGACAATAATAAATTATCTTCGAAATATTATCGTTGGCCCATTTTAATGAATTCATTCAAGTTACTTCCGTTAATAAAATTTGCAAAATTATGTTTAAACAAAAATGAAAACATAATAATACATAAACGAACAATAAAAAAATGAGCTACACCCTTTAATGTATCCAATACAAGTACAAAGAGGTGATACATGGCTAGAATACTTGTTTCGGAATCGCCTGAGACTCTGCCGGTACTGTCGTCGGCGTTTATGTCGCCGGTAACCATAGACGGCCCCGACGGCGGCAATTACGATCACGATACATCCTGCTACTCCACAGGCAATGGCACCAATAAACTTTCTAATTTGATCTAGAAATGATAAGTGTTTGTTAAGTTTAATCCTTAGTGTACTTAACTTTAAAGATTTAATAGTAAATGCTAGAAACACCAAAGATATAATTTTGTCTTTCGCACATATATTTAACAATAGCGGAATGTTCTTTTATTCATTATAAATTTAATCAGATGAACCACTAATAAACTTTAACACTCTTTTTAAACATTCAATAACATAAAAAAGTAATTGTTCGACCTACATTATAATTATGGGGTGGTTACAAAAGCATACTGCTTTATTTTAATAAACATGCACAATGTACCGATACTGTTGATAGGCCATCTTCCTGCATATTTGAAATATAGATATTTATACACACGTCAGTATTCCTTCACTGCAGCTAACACGTCTGTTTCTCGAACTATATGTACTGAAGGTTTTTACCTTGAGAAGAACCGGGAAAAAAATCACCATCGATGCTAAGCTCTGGGATCGGTGTTTCAAGACGGGTAAAGGTGGGAGCATAACTATCCCTGTCTGGACGATAATCAGTCAAAATGTTTTGAGTCATTCGTGTGCTGACGTCAGAAGTGAAAATCAAGGTACATCAGCAATTGATCATTTGTATTGTCACTATGATTTTTTTAAATTTAAAACGAATAATCATTTTTCATACAATTAGACAATTTAGAACGATCCATGCAGGGTAAAATATTAAGGATTCAATCCGGTTCAAGGCTTAAAAAATATATAACTAATTCTTTTCAATGATGCTTGAAACTTGATAATTCATGTATTAATATCAACTACAGATAAATATATGACTACACAAAAGTTTACTAAACGGCAATGATAAAGTAATCAACAAATTGCAATCCCACCAAGCTTATTCAGAATGCACCTAAATATTTTACATACTTTCGGCACACAAGTAACTGTGAGGGTTAGAGCAGTTGTCAAGGCGTTCTACAAATGTACCGTCACCTAAACGTTGAAAGCCAACACATTTTGAAACTGAATCTGAAAAAAAAATCGAACGTTTTTGACAAATATCATGTGCATTATGGTATAAAAACGAGACGTATGCTCAATGAACTTGTTTTAATGAAAACAAATACTTTGCAGGAGTTACATCAAATTAAAATATACTATATTTTCAAACTTAAAATAATTCACCAGTTAAAGGAGCCTTTTCACAGATTTTGGCATTTTTTTAACTTATTCATTAAATGCTTTATTTTGATAAATGTAAACATTGGATCATAAAAGCTCCAGTAAAAAATCAAGAAAAAAATTAAAAAAAGGAAAATAACATTGCCCGGAGCAGGTTTCGAACCAGTGACCCCTGGAGTCCTGCCCGAGTCCTGAAGTAAAAACGCTTTAGCCTACTGAGCTATTCCGCCGAGTACGCATTCAGGACGTATTTTATACCTTATATAAGCAATCTTCGTAGTTTCACAAAATTTAACGACAAAAACAGAACTCTCCAAATTATTCAATCGTTTCGCGTTGCAACGCTTTATAATTTTTAGGTTTTAAAATCGTCAAAAGATGCATATAATGGCTATATTAGAGCATGGTTAATGTTCAGTATTACTGTTTCCTCACAAATATCATAACTAAAACGAAAACTTACGAATCTGAAACAACTTTTTTCAATTTTGTCAATTTACCAAAGCGTGAAAAGATCCCTTTAAATTCCACTGGTAACCTTAATTTTACTCTTTAAACATTAATTTTACTAAGATATTATCCAAATTTTAAGATACCATTTAAACCATCTATTTTGCCGGTTGTATACTTCGACAGCCAGACAGCTGGGCCTTTGACCAACATTGCAACAGCGTTTTTGATGCTGTGACTCGGAAATGGATCCCACGTGTCCCCATTGAACGTGTACTTCTGGCGGGCCTCTATCCAGTTAATGGATGTTTTTGTTTGGGTACACGTTTTAATAGCTGAATCATGAAATATAGGAAACGTTTCTACAATCTCCTAAAAACACAGTGTTAAAGCATCGAAGTTCTTATTTGTAAGCATTTACGTATTTTTATCTTTGAGTACAAAATTTTCTTATACAAGTCAACGATATGCTGCTTTGTCAGCTTAAATGTTATCCCATCAAAATATTGATATTTTAAAAATTCTGGTATTACTTTGCCGGTTATGACTAGAGGACACGCATATGCAGTTTCCTAGGTATGTCTCCGAGGGCATATAGGCTATCTTCAAGTGCTCAATTTGACCTATAAGTAAACAAAAATTCAGAAAGACGTATACGGCAATAAACATGTCGTTGAATCTAAAGTACGCTGTGTCTAAACCTAGATCCGTGAAACCGAATAACGAGAAAGCTTTTGCGTGGGTTGTTTGTGCATGACTATATAACATATTAAACAAAATCGTTATAACGTCAACTTAATTCATGTAAATATAATGCACCCACATACATATTCGTTAATAATACAGACAACCAACCAGAAGTTATAAACAAACAGCAAAGAAAATAGTGAATAAAAAGTCGTTTGACCTACCACTAGCATATTCGATCCTTGTCACCTTGGCGTTGACCCAGACGACTTCACTAGGCTTGACATTTGCCAAAAAAATAGCACTTGGCATCTCTGACATCAAAATACGATTGTCATTTATACACTTGTTTTGTGCGGACTCCCAATCAGTTGCCATGGAAGCTGACTTTAATTTGTCTTCTGAAATATAATTAAGGACAGTCCTATGGTACCATAGCTCGTTTTTAATACACTGCCATATAAACAAAATTACGTTTTTGTCCGATCTTTTGTATACTTAGAATAACTAAATTATTGCCTTTATGCCACATAACTTGGTATACATTCGTATAAAGGAAAAACATAAAGCATTACACGCTTAAATTACGTAATGAATAAAAAGCACAAAAGCAATCTATTCAATAATTTTAAGCATAAAGAGTGCAGATATATGTGAACAGACGTGATTGAAGACGGACCACGGTGTCATTTAGAGCATTTAGATTCTTTTTTATTCGTGATGTACAAAATAAGGTTGACATCAATATATGATAACATATTGGTATGTGCGGAATCGTAAACAATTACTTTGTATATTGAAATGTATGATGATTTAAACTCACCGCCACTTATCTTACACAATTGTACTTTCATTCCTTCTGCAGGAGTATACATTAACAGCACAGAACGCATATATTAACACCACTAACAATTTCCGCAAGCCGATTAAAACAATTAGTATTTAATATTATAAAATGAAATATGAAGTTTTAAGGGTATAACATGTATGTGTTCTCATAGTTACTCATTTAGGATATGTTTTCTTCATTTATGATGGAATTAGATAGATGATTTTCTGTTCTGCTTATATAGAGAACAGTCTTTGAATGAAAGCAAAACATGATCTCACCGCTTTGAGAGCTAAGATGAATTAATCCCAGCAAAGCTATCAATCCAGAGAGAAACGTCATTATTCAATACTTCCATAAGAAGCTTGGTCTGCTTTTCTTTTTCAGTGCATTGGCATGTGTGCTATCATAACACCAATAACCTATGTAAATGATGGTTATATTGTCAATGATAAGTCGCTAGAAGAAACAGGCGATTTAACTTGACACTTTGGTCCATACTAACCATAACTGAAGTGGTAAAGTAGTTTTAGTTTCTGGTTTTTTCTCGTTTCAATTAACGGAAGGGGCATATAAATATGTTTCACATGAATAATCATGTAAGCTTAAAGGAGCAAGCTAAATTATTTATTTTATTGATTGATAGGACATTACAAAACGAAACCCCACATTTTGCTTCCGTATTTAAGAAAAGGGGTTTTGAGTTTATCAAAAAAGATATAATGTATGACTTTCTGCAATGTCTGAAAATGTGTACGAATACCTATTTTAGTCTAAAATAGCTTTAAGGGCCTATCCAGCAAGAGTGTTTCTTCATCACTAAATGAACTTCCAATTATGAATACAATGCCAAACATATTGAATCGGTTAACAATATCTATACATTTTGTATTTTTATTATCATAACATAATGCATTGGTAAAGGGTCGAACGCCTTTACGATAAATCAAATCTATTTTGTTTATTACTTTTCAGTATAAACAATAAGTTTTCATTTAGAACAGTGATCGTACGATAGAACCTTGCCTTTACATTGTATGAAACGTTGACATGTACTTATCTGCACTTCATCTTACTATCTAGATTTTATTTATAATATGTTGTTTTTTAAATATTCCTAAATTATCTGCACAATCAAGAAAAAATGTACACTTATGTGTGCAACCCTTTCTCAAATGAAACCTTTGTGTGTGTTTTTTTCTAAATGATTTCGGTATATTTAACTTTGTAGTACTTGTAATACGCGCTTTGAATATTGTATATATTTTAATTTTATTCGATAATGTATATGTGCTTGTAAACAAATAATAACATTGAGATTTTTAGTGGGTAATAAAACATGCTTGACATTAATATATAAAACCAGCCAGACATCTTATTAATAAAACGTGACAAACATATACATCTACAGAAATATGTTTTACAATTGTACATTCTTAATTGTTGTTGTTAAACTCTTATTGAATAAATACAGACAGTGAAGATCAAGTGGCCTCACTTTCGACTTGCATTCTGTGTGGCTACTGTTCGCATAGGCGTATTTCCTGTTACTTTGTGTTTAAAGCACGTGGGTTTGCTGATCCACAGTTAAATTCATGCCACACGTGAAACTTCTTCAACATTCACAAAAGCAGAAGTATTTGATGAAAAGAATTATGTTGAACGAATGCGGAAATACAAAATGAAGCCGCAAGTGCATGCCTAACAATTGTTGGTGGATTGTGGGTTGAGGACAATACTAATTCAAACATAGTTAAATTTATCTTTCTATTTTTAGGTAGAACTATACTTAAATAACTCTGAACTCTGACAATTAACTTACGCCCCGTACGTTGTATTCAATTTGATTGAAATATTGAGATATAATATACGATAATGTTGTTGTTTAATTCCCTATACATCATATTGGTATACTTACTACGACCAAACCAGTCAGTTTTAGTAACCGTCGATAGTCGTAGTAATGTCCCCTTAAACGGACTGATGTTCATAAACGTCCACTTAAAAGTTTGTGAAATATGCAAATATATACATACATATATATATAGTACAAAAATGCAAATCATATTATATTTGAGTCATTCCATTTGAAAGTTATTCTGAGATCTGCAGAAATGTCCCTCAATAGTATCAGGTGCGATCATTATGCGTTGCTTGCATTATATGTGTATCACAGTTAAGCACCTTGGCATATGTTTGCACAGTGAAAAAGATGAGCAACTGTGATTATATGTCAAACAATAATGTTGTTAGATTGGTGTTTGCTCGTTTGCACGCTCTATTAGCACAATGAAATGTACAAAATAATGTTGAAACACGTTCAAACATTAATTCCACAAATGCGTTTAGGTTTGTCTACAAGAAGCAGGTCAGGACGAAACCACCATGTATACATATATATATCTTACCATGCCTTGATATCACCATAAATTCATTAAGATAACATTTTTGTTCACATACATATATAATAATAGTATGTGTTATGTAGCTTTTATTCACATCCATTCATTACAAATTGTATTGTTAATATATATGGTAATTTGATGCTTTATCATATAGTTCGTTTTACAATTCGTTCATTTTGCTTTATATATTACAGGCATTGATATAACAGAGCTAGGTTAAGTCCATGCATAACATTAAAAAAACACAAATATTTTACAAACGCAGACACATTAACAAATGAAATATTCGTATAGAAAGAAAAGTGTGGACGTCCCCAAAATATAAACCTTTAATCAAATCAAATGACCATGGTAAAGTTATTTAAAGCTAACAACACAATTTACACGAAGATCATGCTTCTGGTCTAAAACAAAGTTTTACAAATGCCAAATTAGATTGTTCAAAATTGTTCTTGACATTTTGTATTAGCTTGAAAATCCCATGTTTAGCAAAATTTATACTTTAGCCCTAATAAACCCTTCCTCTTGCATACAAATACTTTCTTATTTATATTATAAAAAATATCATGTTAATGATTGTATTCCTAATTTACATTGTTTGACAGGAACGTTCAGGATTCCTTTGCATGCTCATTTTTCAATAAACTAATTTACGACTCTCTGTGTAAAAATACAATCTTAGAATATATGTAATATATTTTCTTTATTTTTATTACAAAAGAACGCAAATTGTCACTAACAATTTTCATTTCATATAACAAAAAATAGTTGGGTCTTCAGATTCTATGAATAATGCTTGTCTGGAACCGCTGAGTGTATGTATCTCTTTATATGTTACAATTAATGTATGTACTTTTGACCATTTAATCTTATTTTAAAGTATATTCTGGTTTGAATGTAAAGTTAGCATATCTGTATTATATCTTAAAACAATATGAACAAGTTTGTTCGGAATATACTCCAATACATGTTTTTTAAGTAAAATGGTATAAATGAACGTTGCTTACTTTGCATTTTAATGACCGAAACAATTGATACTGTGAAAAATACCCTCACAGTTCTGATTACATCTCCATAAATGTGAAGTTAATTTTAACATTAATAAGATTTGCTACTACATGTTACTTTTAAAACTTTATAAAAGTGCATATTATATCACTGACGGATACAATGCCAATGTCATACTTAGTTGTATCATATACACTTTTCATATCTATCTTGAAACTGTGGTTATAAAATAAATGTATATCAAAGATATCTTCATCTCTCCAAAATCTAAATTTGTCATTATTTTTTCCATGTAATATTTCTCTAAATTCAACATTTTCCTCTCATTAAACTTAAATACACCAGTAGGAAACATTTTCGATTAGGTTTTTTGTTCCAATAATGTATGATAGTGTGCAGCTTTTAAAGTTTATTTGAGAAGTTTTACATTTCATTTATATCAAAATCAAATAAGATACCTTAAACTGTAAAGATGGTAGTGCCTCAGACTTAGTTTTATACTTCGTTTTTATTGATTGTGTAATGACATTTTTTGAACCATTTCGTATAAGATTTGTTTCGTAATAGTTGATTTTAATCTAGAACATAATGCAAAGTTGTTTCAGAATAGTAAACCAAGATGTAGAAGACTGTGTGATTCACTCAGTTCTCACAAACAGGACCGTCTTTGTCAAGGAGGGTCTATGAACACGTATTTGTGGGGAGCGATACCATCTTGGATAACATTCTGATGCACAAGATAATACTGTAATACATTTACAAGAACACCAAACGCTAAAAAACAATAGTATCAGAATCACGGTTCCCAATTTGAATAGGCTGTATGTTTTTGTGTTGTATGTACAAAATGTTTCTGTACCATAGGTTTCTTTTCCAAAAATTCATGTTCCACGTGTTTTCTGTTCCATAGGTTGTTTCTTCCTAAGGCTGACTGTACCATAGGTTATCTGTTCCATACGTTTTATATACCATAGGTTTTCTGTTCCATAGGTGTTCTGTTCAATAGGTTGTCATTACAATAGGTTTTCTGTTCCATATGCTGTCAGTTCCATATGTTGTCTGTTCCATAGGTTGTGTGTAACATGTGTGTATTTTCTAGATTTCTCAATGTTTAAGCTTAATAATATTTAGTGTTGCTCCTTGTAGTAATAACAAATGGAATTGACATGCATAGTCGGTATACAAAGAGCAATGGTGTTGAAATGCATTGTCTGTATACATTAGTATTAGTGTTCAAATGAATTTTCTATATGTCTTATATTTTTTGATTATTTGGCAAACATTTATACATGATCATATCAAATATATGTTATTAAATACTTGTAGTTATATGATTATTTAAACACTTGTGAATGTGTGTTTTATGATTTTGCCACTTTTACTTAACCTGTTCCGGGAAATGTTTGTATATGTCGATATAATATTAAAGATATATTTTTAAAACGAGATATTAAGGAAGTAATTATATGTAAAAATATAATGATCCTATTTAATTGTTAGTGTTCATAAACCCTTAAACATATATGAACCAGTAACGAATTAAGAATACATTATGTATCTAACTTGCAGATTGCAACACAACACACAGGTCTCTTTTCACATTTTCCAAAATCATGATGATAATAATAGAATTGTTTAGTAACACGTGTGTTATGTTTTGAGGTTAATGCAGGATAAATCCCTGGGATTAGACAATCATTCTATCTTTATTAGAGGCATTGACTTGACCGTTTAAACAGCTATAACTGATGGCTTGTGTTGTCAATATCTCAAGATAAATAAACATTTACATTTCAATATAGTTCCACTTACATAGTCATTGGATTCTTAATATGTTTTGTTCATAAAACACTTTGTTGGTTCTAAAGTCATATTAAGAATAAGTATATATTTTTTAGTTCGGGTGTGAACGTATATAGAATAAAACATATTATATGGTTATCTCTTGATTAAACCCCATATTGACAACAAGTCGTTTCATATTTATTTACGTTTTTAGTAAAGATATTATAAAAGCAACACTACTTTGAAACTAGTTTACAATTTGCTATCGAATAATATATTAAATTCTATTACAAACACGTGAACTAAAATTGATGAAAATTGGTTCGTATGTATTTCAAAATTAAACAATAACCACGTCAACTTTTTTAATTTCAAAAGGAATATATACAATCTATACACACTTGGTTGAAACTATGAAAACAAAAAGACAACCGCGTGACAAAGTTGCTAGGATTCTGATTCTTTGGAAAAATGTTGTTGTCATCGATTGTTAGTGTCCCCCTTTGAAACAGATTGTACGCCATACGTTACTGATTATTCTGACACGGCAATCAGCAGACAAATTAAAATGGATCTCTCTAAAACAACTCATTTACAAAACTAACACCTTACATTCACAAATAACTAGCAAATCGTTTTAGAATTGACTTTGTAACAGTAGCTTGGGAAGCCTGAACAAATATGCTGTTCAATCTTAATAAACCAAGCAGCTTCCGGGTGTTAAAGGTATGTAATAAATGCCGGTTAAATTATTCATTTCGGTGTTCGACTTTTAAAATGTTGAGCAAATAGTTCATTAATCCTTTCGATATGTTTGAATTTTTTTTGCAGTGTAATGTAAGCAGTTAGCGCACATGGACAATTTTTCAAACTATATTGGATTTTGTAATCAGGTTTACCAAAAGCCGTATCAAAAGATAAGCTTGATGTATACCGTTTTTCAGTAAATGGTTGTGAGTACGTGAAGTAGGTAAGCGCACTCGATCAATTTTTGGTCTATAATCTGTGAATTGAAAGACCTTTAGTGTTTTTAAAAATGGGACTCACATTGTGCTTGGTATATGAATTAAGTAAACAGGTCAAAAGCCAAAAGAGAGAATGCGCTTATCCGAGATTTATAATAACAAAACATGATCACATCACAGAAAGGCAGTTTTATTATAAACAAAAAAAACAAAAAAAAACACGTCTTAATGCCGAGCTAAGCCTTTATTTGTCAGTCAGCATTCCGCTGAAACATGACTGGCATGTATGTGCCCCGACCCGGGATCGAACCCGAGACCTCTGGAATTCAGCAAGCGCCTTATCCACTGAGCTATGGAGGCATATTGATGAGGTAAATTGAACGCTTTAAAAGGTAGCTTCATTTGATTGTTATAACAAACCTAAAATTAAAACAAGATGCCGGTAGGAAAACTAAATATCAGTATTGAAACCGTGATTTGAAATTATATCAAACAAAGCATATTCTCATATGACATTTTACATTTTCTTAAAATAAGTTTCATTAAATTGGTGTTATTCGAATTTTATTTTTTACATTCTGTGTCCTATTTTGCCGAGAAAAACAACTTAAATTCCAAGAATGAATTCAGCCTGAAGAAAGTGTCTCTATTTCAGTGTTTTTTATTATTTTATAAACACATATAAAATAAAGTGAAACGTGTTTAATTACCTTAGTTACAACAAACTGAGAAACCATGGATAGTTACAAACAAAACAGCATATTGTTCTATGCAAACTGATCTTTTGATGTGCATGAACTTATCAAGAATTTTAGTTTGTCACATGTAAAAATATTTAATGTTGAATTAAATATAGATTTAAAAATAAAATGCTTTACAAAATGGGCCATAATCATGCTTAGGGGCTGGTAACATTTTCAGGTCTTGGTTAGTGACTGTGAATAAAACCACTGCACACATGTACATATTTATTTTACCATCTGTAGTATACATAGAAATATAGAGCTATTGTAATCCAGTCAGGCTTCCTAACTCCAACAGACGCCACCGAAGTGACGTAACAGGAAGTGAATAGGAACGCTGCTGGTCCCCTGACCATGCTGCTCTGCCATCGCCCCCGCCGAACATGGCGCTGCCGCCGCTACTCCCTTTTCGCCGTTGCACATGTTTAAAATGTATAATTCAGAAATATTATAAACAAGTTATTATAAATATATCAACAGCAAAACAACTGTAAGAAAATAGAAACTATAAAATTCCCTGTTATATGAGTACTTTTTTAATCGACAATCATCACATTTTGTGTTTCGGGGGCAGGGATTAGCTTAACTCAGAGCTTGTCTATACGCTTCCTTAATCAATAGTTCCAAAGTACATATATCATATTACTCCAAATACACACTATTGAATAGACAGTTTTGCGAAAATGCGGTTGAATATTACAGCGTGATAAAATGCGAATGCACCATGCACCGTCTTTCCTTCCCATGGCAGCAACTTAAGTATTAAACATTTTATTCTATATACTTGTCAGAAGGTTCCGTTTTAGAATCTTAAGGATTTAAAAAATCATTTAACTTTTGCGAGCTCAATTTTGCAGCCAACAGCAAAATATTATTCCTGCAAAATACACTAGCCCATTTGAAAGCCTTTTCAACGGAAAAATAACACACCTGACAAATAATACAAACCAGCAAACTAAGAAATAAAATCAGCAAAAACGAACTTACCGTCAGTTGCTTGCTGTGTAAATGCCTAGGAATAATGTGTACTGATCGCAACCCGTTTATATAGGACTGAAAAAAATAATCTGGCGTTACGTAATGGGTTCTCCTCCCCGGTTTCGTACAACTTGGTATAGGTAAAAATTAATCCCAGGGGATGCATGAAGAGCCCTATTGGGATATGGCCTATTGGAGAATTACGTGGAGTTGGAAATATTTCATTAACAACTAATTTAAAGAATGATATAGACTTGGAAACTTTGTGTTAACAACTGAATATAAAGCAAAGAACTATCCATCGAGTTTAGTTATATGTGTGTGTCGCTGTTATGGCACAACCCGCTTAATAGGTTAACTGTTTTTTACGTAAATTTAATAATTATTTAATACTTTATTTTTTTTATAAATTAATGGGGCTAGTATCTTTACGGTGTACAATTTCTGATAATCTATATGTGGCATGACTTTTAATTTTTAAAATATGTAACATATCTAATTTAAGCAACTGTTAGGTATGTCGGCGTTAATTATTAAACAAAATGAGTGCTTAATACTACCAGAAAGAGAAGACATGATGGCATCATCAATTGTGTTTAATGACCAGGCTGTCATCTGCCACTCAGTGTGGTTTATGACACTATCTGTTGTTAGTTAAACCTGGAAATATCTGATCAAAACAAGATAATCGGAATACAAAGGCTTACACGATTTTCAGATTGATGCAAACAATAAAATGAAAAATTTTGCATTCAATTTTATTAAATGTTTATTTAATGTGTCAACATGATAGTTTTTACACACAAATACCATTATGGTTAATTTTTTATATGTTGTATATTTGAAATTGATCTATTTATTTTTTGCTTTCAATCTGATTTGTTTCAGTTAAGTAGAACAACTTGTTGGCATGTTAAAAAATTAAATTTTAATATAATCGTGTACATATAAACGATCACGATCTATTTCCCCAATTGTTTGTGTCTTTCTTTTGCCTACAAATACAGTCCGGATGTAAACACGCAGGTGCGCGTGACGTCACGCGTGAACTGGTCTATATGTCTCTGATGTGTCCCTTTTATAATTTCATGAGAACAAGTCGCTTCAAAAGCTCATTAGAGTTTTTTTGTTTTAACCTTTTCTTGCAAACCCTAAATAAAACTTATTGTATTGTATAGTACAAGATCATAATGCAGAACTAATTACGGGGCGAAATGACAGAAGGGCGAACAGGCGCAAGATGCGAAACGACCCGACAACATAAGACCGAGAAACAAATCTTCGCATGACTGCAGTCATAAGTAATCAATATTTATTCAAGTTTTCGTGGATAAGTTTAAAGAATAATTTCAGAAGAATGGTCTTTGCTTAATGCTTCGAACTTTCTTTTCGACATGGCAGCTTCTAGTAAATTCCACGAATGGTGCAAGATTCTGTTATGATGCTGCTGGTTGACAGAGCGCTGGAAATAATTAATGAGCTTCCGGTGTAATCGGGTCGGGTATAATCTCAGGATCCGGGACCCGGAAAGTCCGAGATCCGGAATCGTATGAAACATGTATCGGAAATGTAAAACTGTTCCTTTGCTAGTAATTAACAGGTCACAAATAAAAAATTTACATGATATAAATGAAATTATATTGCTGTAGCAATAAAAGTAAAGTACAAGTCAATAGCATAATATAATTTCATTTGGAGGATTTGCAACAAAGATCTATGTGAAAGCAGGGTGTAGGTTATACCCATGATAAAAGTAGGCAAAGTGCTGGAATCCAAAATACTCACCAACAAATAATTATAAATACAATATTTCCTAAGTCATGTATATGGGGTTTTATGCAAATAAAGAAATACATAAAGGTTTGTTTTTCAAGATAAAAAAATATCAAAGAATGAATGCTTTGAGAATCTGGATACCGACTGTCCGAGTTACATAAACCTTATTTACACCGTTTCTTTATATTTCATTTCCTATTGTTTCGAACAAAATAAACGAAACTCGTTGAACACATGAGAATAGGTTTCGTCTTGTCTAGAAAATCGTGGAAAGGTCGCTAGCAACCGACGCACACAATTAATCGATCGCTGATTGGTCGATCGATATTCAGATAAGAATCTGATTGACAGTTGGCGAGATGTCAATTATCATTTGGGACTACATGTAAACAAAATTGCAAATTTTACAATCTACAAGGTCCTACGATAAGTGTTAAGCACTAACTATTCAAGCAGTTTATGAGACTTCGTGATATTTGTGGTCTGTATGTGAGTGATAATATTATATACACCACTTCTTACAGATTCCGTACGATGTTATAATTGGTATGTAAATAATACTAGACAAACGCTAGTGCCAATTATACATTGAGTGACCTTTATTAAACAGTGCGAGGTCATTAAGAGACCGGGTAACGAATTTATCTTTTCATGCACCACACCCTTCTCCAGCATCAGCGCAATAGTAAGGGAAAATCCACATTGATGTGATGACGCCGTATTGTTTACTTCCTCATAAAACTTTACTTAACTGATGTGTAGAGCTACTGACCTAATATACGGGCAGCATGTGACCTGATTTCGACCTTTAAAACGAGTACTATGTACAAGGTGAGATAAACATTTAATGTTATTTAAAAAACAAACACATTTAAACGGCAAACAGCCTTAACAGAAAACTATTTTGACATTTAATAATTACAATTTTAATGATTCGTTGTAAATGACAGAAATGCAAGACGAACAATACAAATTCTGAACAAAATCTTTATTTTGTTGAATACATGTATACATAGTTATTACCGATACAAACATTTAAATAACAAAACATAAAGCAAATGTATCATCTTTAATTTCATTTCAACCAATGAATATTTATACGCTTCTTTAAACCTCTTCAACGAGACAACCGATTTCGAACAATAAAATGCAGTCTTAATAAATCAGTTTACAATTCTTCAATACAGATACTACTCAAACCTTTTACAGAAATCTGACATATGCCAAATAATGGAGAAGCTTGCGCTCTGTGCAATAAAACATTAACATTAAATTGAAAAGAAGACACGCGTTACCGACATACATATCTCAGTATATGTTTAAAATGATAGGGCCCGATTAGTAGCGGTGAATTCAATGAATCTCCAAACAATAGAGTGTGTATTCAGTCGACAATATTGACCTGGCACGCGTGCACTACATGGACACACCATTCACCCTTAATTGTTATTTGTGTAATCAGTTTTCATGAAGCCACATCAGTTGACTCTGAAGGATAAGCTTCAATCGAGTTATTTCAGCCAGTACGAAACGTAATTGATTCTTCGTAACGGTGCTTTAATATATTCATGCATACCGGCCAGTGTCATGGTGATATCGGCGAGCCATATATAGTCAATATAACACTACTACATGCTGATATATCTGATCAAAGATTTACAATGTTTACTTTACTGTATATGAAAGCACACACGGCAACTTTCATGACGTAAATGAAACAGGTTTTATTGTGTTGTGTGCAGGCTAAAATGAACCCCTCATCCAAGCATTTTGTGCTGGATGGAGGGGCATTATTGGAGAATGGCCGGAGGCCGAAATATACAAGCATATCACTCTAGTGACCCACAAAATAGTCGCACTTTAAAGGTCAAAAGATGACCTTACACCACGTGACCCAACATACATATAAGCTCGAGATCCACGTGCAAATCTCATAGTTTTAAAGAAATTTATGTTGGCTTCTTAGAAAAAAAGCAACAAAAAACTAATAAACATATGCATATTACATTATAAGAAAAAAACATATGTTAATCCTCATTTTAACCTAATATTGTGTAAGTATTGTTACACAAACTCCAAGTACTAGTGAATATTTTTCAATAAAACAGGGTGGGCGTAAGAGGGAGGGTGCTTGTATATTTCGGCCTCCGGACATTCTCCAATAATGCCCCTCCATCCAGCACAAAATGCTTGGATGGGAGGTTCATTATTTTCGATGGCCTACGGCTTTCATATACAAGCATGTTTAAAGTGAAAACAACATAAATATAACCATGTACATTTAATTCACTTCAGATGCCACAGACAACCTATACTACTTTGCTTCATATACTCAAGCATCATCTGAACATAACAATATTGAAATGTTGAGCAATATTATGCAGAAAGAGATATAAATCAAAAAACAATTCTGCTTAAAAACAAATCATAACAATATAAAACATATTGAATTTAATATGTTTAAATCTTATTACAGTGAATTCAATACACAATTCTGGTAGTTACTTTCAATATCATCGTTTTGCACATCTCTAAGATAAAAAACCTTGAAATTTTTGGCTGAAGACCAATTACAGTCTTGAGAATTTCAGACATTTTACACCCAGCCCTAGAAGCTGCAGATGATGAAGCTCCCCGATAAGAATGAGCTTAATATTTAACAATGTCTATTCCTGCTAATAAAAGTACATTCTTTAACCAACGAGCTAAAGTGCTTGAAGAGACTGCGTTATAATTTTTAAAAGAAACAAACAATTGAGAATCGTTTCTCAAAGACTGTGTACATTTCAAGTAATACTTCAATTTCAAAACTGGACATAACTCGTGTTCCTCGTATGAACATAATTTTATAACAAAATTTTGACCTGGTTTAGTTGCTTTCAACTGATCACCACAATCAAAAATTGCAACATCTTCCTTTATACACAAATGGTCAATATTCAAAGCCTTCAGAGACTGATCTCTTGCTGCCGTACACAGAGCTACTAAAGACACAAGTTTAAATGTTAAAAGTTTCAATGAAAGGGATTGTAATGGCATCCATTTTGCAATAACATTTAATACCTTTCCTACATCCCAAGTGTAAACATACCTAGGTTTTGGAGGGATCTCTCTATTAAGACCCTTCATAAATCTATTAAGTATATTAAAATTCAAAACAATGTTAGGATTTAAAATCTTTACCGTCTCTAAAATCACTGACTTATGACAACTTATAACACTATACGATTTTTTCAACTGTTTTAAATAAAGCAAATACGATATTATGTCATTTTCAAGCGGTTTAATGGAATTGCACATGCGGAGATTACACCACATATGCCATCGTGTCCATGCGGATGAGTACTGTTTTCTTGTTCCTGGCCGCCAGCTTTGAAAGATTGAGTCGATAGCCATTTGCGGAATGCCACAATTCTGCAATTCTCTCCGGAGACAATCGCTCCAACCAACTGCAGATGTTTTTTTATTGGATGCAACTCGTTGTTGTGAGGAAGGGTAAGTAGGTCCTTGTGTCGAGGCAACCTGACAGGAATAGAAACAAGTGAGTCCAAAAACAATGGAAACCATGTCTGGTTAGGCCATAATGGACATATTAACAATGCTGCTTTAACCTGATCCTCCTTTATTTTATTCAACACCATGCCGAGTAAACGAAATGGCGGGAAGATATAGGGTTTCCATTTTGACCAATCTAAAGAGAAAGCACCAGTATATAAGGCTTCAGGATCTGGGGTCCACGATACATAGTTAGCCAATTGTTTATTTAATCGAGATGATCTATATTTGGATTCATCAACTGTGAAAACAATCTTTCAGTCACTGATGTTTTTAATTTCCATTCAGAGGTATCTGAAAAATTTATAGAAAAATAATCTGCCTGAATATTGCAGATGCCTGGCAAATGAAAAGCAGAAAGATATATATCTCTTTTAATGCACCATTTCCATATCGTTTTCGTTAATTTGTCCATTTCTTCAGAATTCATACCACCCATATTATTAATAGATGATATAGCTGTGGTACTGTCACTTTGTATGGCTACATGAATACATGTGTTATTGCAAAGCCAGGTCTTCAAAGCAAAGAAAATTGCAAGCAACTCCAAATAATTAATATGAAAAAATGATTCTTCGCTTGACCAACGCCCACCAGAAGCTTGCTTTGTGTCAATAAAAAATGAGCCATAACCTTCACATGAAGCATCCGTTTGTATAGTGAAAGATATACGGTCTGGTCTTATTTTCCTGCCATTTTTTGAACCAATGTTCATGACCCACCAATGGATTTGTTTTTGTGCTTTTTCATCCAGAGTCATAATTGACTCAAAATCTGTTGTAACTTTTAATGCCTGAACTTTACATCTTTTTAAAGTTCTATAATGGAGTGGTCCTTCTAATATTGCAAAAAATGTACTAATTATCAAGCCAATAAAGGACGCTAGATCTCTTATCTTTACCAGTTTCTTTGTCAATAAATGTTCGCCAAAACTTTTTACTTTACAAATTTTATTTTCAGGCAGAAATACCATGAACAAGACCGAATCAATTATGTAACCAAAATAGGTTATTCTTTGAGTAGGAATTTTTACTGACTTTTCATCATTTATGAGAAATCCTAAAGATTCCAATTTTTTACTCATCATGTCCTTGTTGGTTCTACATATTTCCTTTTTTCCATGCATATTGATACTATCATCAACATAGTATGAACATCTAATGCCCATTTTTCGGAAAAAGGCATACACCGGCTTTAATACCTTGGTAAAACAATAAAGAGCTGAGCTTAAACCAAAACAGAGACACACACAATTATATAATTTATTCCTCCACTCAAATTTTAGATATTTAAAATATTGTTTGTCAATAGGTTTTGACCAATATGCCTTTTTAAAATCCAAACTTGTGAAAAAATCATTTGGTTGTACTAATTTCAACACAAATGGAAATGTTTCTTGTTTAAATTTTTGATAATGAACAAATTCATTTAGACTTCGAAAATTTATTATCGGTCAAAATTCTCCATTTGGTTTTGGAACAAGAAAAATATTTGAAATAAACTCATTACTTTCATGAACTGTTGGAGTAATAGCCCCATCCTTCAACATATTTTCAACTTCATTATCAATTAATATTTTTTCATAATCATTAAATAAAATTTTATTTTGAGGTTTCTTTTGAAATGGAGGATTATCAAATACAATTCTGTATCCTTGTATGGTTTCAAGTACCCATTTATCTGATGTTATTGTCAACCATTCATTGTAACAAGCCTTTAATCTATCAGAATTGCTTTCAATTACCTTTATTTTGAAGACCTTGGCTAGTTTGGGGCTTGAGGTGCAGCTGTGCTAGACTTCTTCTGTTTGAAGTCATGTCTATGGCCGAACTGCCCATACTCGGTCACTGCCGCCTGTCTGTTGGAGCCATATGTTCCACGACCATATGGACGAGCCCTCCATCTGCCAGTTCCCCGTCGGCCCCTAATAGGACCAACAGAAGTGGGTTTTATCATGGGATATTTCCCAACTCTAACGCTAGTTTCACACTTTTTCAGTTCTTTACTCACATCATCACCAAACAAGTAATGTGTAATAGGTGTATTGATATTGCAAATACTTGCATATTTTTGTTTAAGGAAAGGTCTCAACAAATACCTTCGCCGAACACTCATATTAAATTGGACTTGACCAAGCATTGTCAATGAATCTGCAATAAGTGTTTTTATTTCTGGAACTTTGCCAATATGTTGCTTTAAGAGTTTAGCCAATGTTAAAATGGGTATCATACCCGCAGTAACCAGATTCTGAGTATCCCGTAATAAACGGTCAGTGGTTTGAACCCTACGTTGACGTGCGAAATCACCCCAAATTTCCTCATTAACTTTTGGTGCCGACATACATTGGCAATTGGACGGTATTTTGTATTTGTCTACCGTTTCATTCACATTACACATATGAGTGCACGAATCGTTGATTAATTTGGCCATGGACTCAGACACTGGGTCACCCAACTCTGGTGCCTTTAATTTGGCCTGTGGCCATGAATCATCATCAGGATTTTCATCCTCAAAATCATCAAATAGCGAATCCTCAAATCTGTTCGAAAACGAACAGTTTACGTTTGATTTTGACCGGTTTTCTTTATCAGACATTTCTACCTCGTAACTATCGCTATCTGAGCTATACAACATACCATGAGTAGGGATCGAAGCAGTTGGTTCCTGTTACCCCAAAGCTGCCCTTAATTTGTCCACAGTTTCGGGAGTGAGCTTATTTAAGTCAACAATGCTATTCGAGCTATTTGACACTACATCGCGTCCGCCATTGTTATTTTTATCAATACGAGGCTCATTACTCGGTCTTGTTATTCCTCGGTCTTTATCGTTACGCGTTGCCTTGCGTACAACTGACCGCAGTGGGGCTCCTGCGGGGACTTTCTAGTTATCTCGTATTCGTCATTCGACCCCGAATCACTCAAATTACTTGTATCAGATTTGGTATGAACTGATTTGTGTTCACTGTGGTCAGAGAGAGACAAGACATCGTATTGCTTACCACTTCTCTTGCGTCTTGACATCGTCAAGAAAAAATGTGGGCTTTAAAGAAAAGCCTAGAAGTACAATTCAACACAAGTTGAATAAATACGTACGTACTATATAATAGTAAATAAACAAAACAACACCATTAACAATTCGCGTTTAAATTTCAAAAAATTGAAAAGCATGCCACGTGGTCACTTACCAAACCAATGTTCAGCTGTGTTGAAGAACCTGCGACCGGGTTCGCTAAAATGACTATGAGATTTGCACGTGGATCTCGAGCTTATATGTATGTTAGGTCACGTGGTGTAAGGTCATTTTTTGACCTTAAAAGTGCGACTATTTTGTGGGTCACTAGAGTGATATGCTTGTATATGAGAGCCGTAGGCCATCGAAAATAATGGACAATTGTATCGCTAAATGCTTCAGAATTACATGGTTTATTCAAGATACATGAAACATTACAGTCCACGAGTACACCTGTATAGTTCAGAATTACATGTATAGTTTAACAAAACATAAACATATTAATCTATATTATTAAAAGTATTTTTTTTAAATAGCTAATAACTATAGACGAAACAACACTTCATACACATATGCACATGTTTTCAATAACACGAACAATAAAGCGAATAACAACAATATAAACCGTACGATAATCAACACAATACGAATGAGATAACAATCAACAACGACACAAATACAAATACACACATCGAAATATCAAATTAAACAATAAGAAGAGTACAACAACGACACAAATAACAATGACATGAACAAACTGCCAATAGTACTACAGCTATTTGTTCGACTTTGTCTACAACAACATAAGCAAAGAAAGTATATTGCCTGTTTGATTTTGAGTTATATGACGTTACTCCAAAAGATGACTGATATAAAAGATTTTAAATATGCTATAACAAATATACCTCGTAAGAAGGATATTCGAACCGATAAATGGTGTGAATAAGGCGTACTATGTATATGTTTGTAAGGCAGACATGTAAAACAAAAAGTATCTTATACTGAGCTCGTAATGTAACAAACATTATCGATCAGTGTGCAACACCCTACTAAGCCATTTCAACAAAATACAGCCATTATTACGTCCGTTAATACATGGCTTATATATTTAAATCACTATGCTCAATAGTTTTCTTTTATAATTAACGTAATTTTAGCGAATTCTACGTATGGTCAATACATACTCATTAAACTGTGTATAAAAATTGAGCGGTCATAACTGACAACAACGACCAGAAAATAAAATGGTATTTGCAGACTATAGACATCTTTGTTTTCTCAAAATATTTATTGTTGGTTTAATGTGTGCAACCAGTCTGGGATTGAAACAAAGACTCTTTCCTAACAAGGTCAGTTATCTACCCAGTGAGCTAACTATGTAGCTTGCCTATTTAATAAACAATCCCACATAGGTATCGTATCATTCTACTCTTCCATGTCTACTTGGAATATTATTTAATACAAACAGATGGAACAATCATTTTCCTTAGTATTTTGAGATCAAAAGCTAACGTGCAATCTATAACCATTATAATTGTGCAAGTCAACGTTGTTGTTTATTAGTAAAACTACCAATTTAAAGCAGTTAAGCAACTTCATTATTCCGTTTATCTCTATTGAGAATTATCCTTATACAGGGTCCAGTGATTTATTTTAATTTAATGAAACATTTCTAATAATTCACACTTCAAAAGATACGTTCTTCTTTTAAATAATTCATTATAATAACGAACAAAACAAACACTGATGTTGCAATCTTGTACATACATGTAAAATGTTATCTTATTTGCTTTACTTAACTTGGTGGAAATATTTCATATTTCGAAGGCTTTGTTGGGCTTTCATTCGAAGCTACTTCCGTTGATGTTATACCTTATTCAATGAAGACAAAGTATAGGTAACATATAGTTAACATATAGTGTGCTCCTTGTTTATCTTGAAGACCTATGTGTGAAGGAAACCATATCCATCATACGGCGCGTTTGTTGTGTTATTTGGGATGGGATTTTTGCTTTATTGCAGGTAGATTCTATGCCTTTGTTCATTCTCGCCATCATACTTTTGGTTAAACGTTTTAATGATACGGGGTGGATTTTGTCTATAGGTAAGTATGCTGTAAATTTACACTGTATCGGCGCTTTCCCGTATCAAGGTATCGTTTGTCTGGCGTTCCTGTCTTCATATATGTCAATTTTGTCAATACTTAACTTCGTCCGTATAACTGGATATTTCGTTCACCGTAATACAGGTACTGTATGTAGAATTCGTCAGATGTTCTTCCATATTCGATTGCGGATGCATGCTTAAATTGTTTTTTGGTAAACTGGAGACACCGTCTAACCAGTATGTCCTCATAATGCCTTTTCCCTGCGATGATTTAATAATAAGCCAATGCATTTAGAGTAATTGTTGTACCGCAAAATTATTGCAAGTAGGGCATTCAAGTTAAGAATGTGATCATAAGTGAAATATTTATTGGTGAGCAATGCTCCTATCTTACCTTTGTAGAGAGTAGTGAAAAGTAAGTATTTTGATCTCAGGTAATGTATCCATATAATTGAGTGAAACATATTTATTATTGATCTAGCATTAAGCGCATATGATTAACAATTCGCTTTATGTAAAAAAATCTAATTTCGATGACTGCGTGTTATGGGAAACAAACTTAATCTATAGCAACGTGTTACTGAAGTGTATAACATATATCTGCTAAACAATTAAGGACATAATTTAGGTTCATTGGTTATGTTAAAAACAGCTATTTTGTCAAGTAATGTATTTTGAAATCAGAGCCGACTGAGCAATATTGAAGTATTTACCTTGACCTTTACCGTGCCTCTCTCTGAAACGATGAATCCGCCAATTTGCACGAGGTTGTTAGCAGACGACTCAGTCATCTGTATTCGCGCCGCTGACATTGTCAGAAATATATTATTGCTTTTATAATCATGGTATGACTGTAAAAAGCCCGTTAACCCTCAAAATCATAGATTATTTTGTTTAATCTTCGAAAGAATAATGTTAACACATACAAAAGCAATGTTCGTTATAACAAAAGCCAACATTTCAACGCTAGATGTGGTCTAGTAACATAGATTTAATAAGAAACAAAATGCCTGTTTTTGTTTTGTTAAGATAAATATACTGATCGAATGTCATCACTAAAAATCGACGAATATGGCCGTTATATATTAGACTTACGTAGTCCAGTTGACTCCATTCGCGAGGCAGTGTTTACCGTGTCACCGAAGATGCAATAGCGCGGCATCTTCACTCCAACTACGCCTGCCACCACTGGCCCTGCAAGCCATTAAGTGCGATATACGTTTGTGTGGTTTTGAGTTTGGGTGAAACAAATTATCGGTTAAATGTCTAATATATTGCGTAATACAAAATAAATCACAGCCTCGGAATAATGAGCAGATAATTTCCAATGTTTGACAAAACTCAGTGATTAACGTGAAGAAACAGCCCCTAACGTAGCTTGTATTAGGACGGTAATGAGAAGCTAACAGGTGTTGGAAGCCTATTTTAAAAACATATTTCCATTTTCTATAAGTGTTACATAATGCTTAATAAAACAGACGCACCCGACAATTTAAATGACTGCGCAAATATTGATGTTTGAAATATGCTCGTTGATACAAATACCAATATGGCCAATTTCGAGCACATGCATATATCACTTACGCAACAGTTTTGAAGCAAATGTCCTGTTCCGGTAAGTTTGGCAAGTTGTCTCACACAAAAGGAGAACGAAACCATTCTAATAACTTGACAATTAACGGTGTTTAAAATAAATAGATAAACATATCAATAATAGCCATGGAAAAGCTATGTACGAGCACATGGATATAAATCTAACCAACCAGTGTTGAAACCCATTCTCAAGCAAATTTTCTGGTCCGGTAAGTGTGGCATCTGCTTTTCCTTCATAGTTTTCAATAAATCAAGGGACAATCTTGCTATTTCTGCCACATGCTTTTCGCCATTTCTGTTTGGGAGACCGGACGCGACCATATATCCATCCCCTGAAAGTCAAAAGTAATATATAAACGTGTGAACAGTAAGCAAGATATCGGGCGTTATAATTTGTATAACTTGTTATTTAACTGCAGTTTTGTTTGTCTTTATTAACAGAAAGATTCAGGCAAAGTATTAACGCATTAAAAAAAAGTTTGAACTATGATTCATAATTTTCCATAAATAGCTGTATATGATTAAGTGAAATGCACAAAACGGTCGGGCTTTAAGTAATGTTATATGTCCGATCGGATACAAAAATGGAAGAATGTATTCGCATAAGTTGTGAATAATCTACAGACTGCATGATGTCCATTACCGCCAAAACTGCCCTATGCAAGGCACTCGGATTTTAATCCGAACTGCTTCTTGTTTTTTATTGTATGTTTTGTTTAATTGTATGTTCATCTATGACAGTTTAAAGCCATAAAAATCATAACCATATCGATTTTTTTTGTTTATAGTATTGCGTTGTGACGAGTAAGAACAGTGGTAGAATAACGTAAATTGTTCTAACATGGAACGGGAAAGCCGATTACTTAGATGTGACGCGAGTTTGCAAGTAGGGACAGAAAACAAAAGAGCAACTCACCTATTGTCTCAACCTTGTATACATCGAAATCTTTGAGCCTGTTGTCAATGGTCATGTAGAGGCTATTCAAAAAGTTCACCACTTGCATCGGTGTTATCGAACTGCAAATAAAATATCGACTATCACCAGAGGCATGAGATCTTATTTTAACAGAATTAAAGGCCGTATATTACTGATGACAATACGGATACACATAACGATTTTAGCATGAACAATGCAATTTTTAATAATTGCTTGATGGTGAGGATACTTCATGTGAATTATGCTTTTATGATGTTATCGCTCACCTTCTTCCAAAAAGGAAATATCGTGTATCACATGTGTTTATAATACACATATTATATCAAAACTAAATACTTACTTATGTTAGCAATTTCGGGTTGTTGCCCTTTTATAGGATACACTAGTATTATAAGAGTTACATTACATGGAAAACTAAGAATCTCGTTATAGACATTAAACATCAGCACACGATGTTTATTTGACAGCATAAGAGTGAACTAAGTTTGCATAAATGCCCAACTAAATATTTGTATTAATTTTTTAAACATGACTTAAACAATTACAAGACATATGTTATTTGGATAGAATATTATGGTATTAGCATTCTAGTTTACATCGTGCAATATCGCCTTTTATCCCATCATCAGACGTGCATTGTCGAAATAACCACTGTGGAATACATTTTCCTCTATTTCGGCAATGCTGAAATATAGCTGTCACGCGCGGCGGAGAATAGTCATATTACTCGGAATCAACTATAAAGTAATCATTTTTAGTGAAATCGAATCAGATTCAACAAAACAAACAATTTGATACCAAGATGTAATATATTTTTAACAAATAATGCAACTCAAAAAGCAAAAAAACACATTATTTACAAATATTAAGTGCGCGTGACGTCATAATTAACACGTCATACGACACAATGCATGTTCTTTCACGCTTAAGCTGCAGTTGTTTAGTTGTTTTTTTTTTCATGATTTCTTAAAATCGGAGACATAGAGGTATTATAAACAGAAAAACAGGTTAGTTACTGATCATTTTGTTATGTATTAGGCTCGGCACGATTAAAATAATGAAACAATGTTTGCTTAAAATAACTTTGGGATTTTCCGTGTAGTTCGATTTTCCTATTCTATTTTTAAAGAAATAATTTACGACTAAGAAAATTGATGGGATAAATCGAATACTAGATCGGTGCCGAATAAAGCAAAGTTTATTTTGCTCGGCACGAAAATATGAGCCAAGGCTCGTGGTTCAGTTTTTCTAAGCCTCGCAAAATAAACTTTGCTTTATTCGGCACCGACCTAGTATTCTCTATATTTCGTACATGTCCGTCACACCGAATGTTTTCCGGGTATGTGCGGACAACTAAGAATATTTGATAAATATCGCTATGAAATACTAAATGAAGGAACCGCAAACTAAATAAATGAAAACAAATATGGCCGACACTTTACGTGACGGGTTGGGTCGTTATAAGAAAAAGCAAATTGCTATCTCTACAGAGAAGTATTCATAGAAGTGTCATTGTTGATCATTATTATGTGACTGGAATCAATGATGAAAGTCAGCTATTGGATGGCAGTGATGACCATTATACAAACAACGATTCGTGGAAATACGACCGCCCGCTGGCCGAATTCCAAACGATGCTTGAAACTTTGTACCGCTGTCAAGAATGTCGTTTAGGACATGTTTCATTAACATAATTTAATCTTTTCGTGTTCAAAAAAGGGGGATAAAGTGGATTTTTGTTGTGCGATGCCAAAATGTTGGCTGTTGCCATGTGAACTGGGTATCGTATGGAAAACCCATCCAGTAAAGAAGAGTCTTTAAGCGAAGAATGCCTTGCTTTTATATCAACACAAAGCTCGAAACATGCAGATACATGGATAATGCAATATTTGTATCAAGTATAACATAGTTTCATTATTCATAATTACAGTAAAGAAGATCTTGAAGGAAAAGTGCACCGTATCAGTGAGTTTTCTCTATATAATCAGGCTTATATTTGCTTCCATTAAAAAAGATGCCATGTTTATAAAAAATTGTATTTCAAATGCATGGAAATCAATGACATCATTTGTTAATTGTTAAACCAAGTGATATTGTTTTCCTCAAACAACAAACGTATTTTGGTGTCCCAAATACTATTCTGAAATTGATATTCCAAGAGCGGTACTTGTGTGATCTTATAAGTTATGTATTGTGGTTATCCAAATTAAAATGTATGCATATTTATCATTTCTTTCAGCAATGATCGGCAACATTGGTTGTCAGGGAATTGTTAACTCCTTTTTGTCAAAACTAAATGTTCTAATGATAAGTAATCGGAACTTAAAGAAAATAGAAATACGCAGATAAGACCATTCAACAAGTGCCAGCTATCTCTTCAGCAGACACTCTTATCAGATTGAAATACAGTAGGTATTTAACTGATTGATGTGAGTTTGAATGTAGAACCCATGTTTGAAGTAATACATACATTTAATAGTCGGTTTCGTAACCAAAAGGGACAGTACGTGTATTTGATATAAACATGTACATGAAGATTGTATATATGTGGTTTTAACGCTTACTTATTAATTCTGTTTGAAACTGTGCATCATATAACATACTATGTCATGCCATGTCATGAATGTCTGAATTAATGAAAGCGATGACACATACATAACATTATTGATTATGTCACACTTCTCATGAAACACTTATGCCAGTTGATAATCATATACAAGTGCTTGTTCATTTGACGTAAGTATATAATTGTTTTGTTACATATCATGAAGAAAAAATGTTCTTATTTTATAGGAACAACTGTGAAAAGGCTTATTTAACCCAAATATATCAGAAAATACCGAATATGTGTCTGTTAATAAATAAAATGGTTTAAATCATTGATACACAGTTTGTTATTTTGCATAATTCTCTTTGAACTTATCGAAGTGTTTATGAACCTACCTGAATATAACTAGTAGTCAAACATCAACTCCCAAGGAACGATGATGTTATCTTTTCAGATGGAAATTGGACCAAATAGATTATGGACTCAAAGTCAACCAAGAAAAGCTAAGAATATGAAGTCACTGAGTGTTCTTGTTTACATCGATGAGTGCAAGGCCACAACAACATAACATACCATAGATGGCTCTGAACTCAACCTCATGCATCTTGGAATGATCTTTGAATGTAATGGCAAGAATGGTCTAAGGAACATTTTCATAATGAAGAACACAGACGATCAGCCCAGGTTCACCAATACCATGCGGGTTTTAGAAACACTTTTTCCAAGCTGACCATGAGACTCATGTGTTTGTTTTGTATATCATATTAAGTTAAATATTATCACTATTCATTGATACATCTATTTTTCTTTAAACGTTTATGGTTGTATTTTCCTCGTTACTTAATTATGAATTATCTCATTCCCCTGTCACATTTTTAAGTCTTTTATATATAGAAGAACGCAATTCATATGCAATTACAAACTAGGTTAGTAAATCTTAGTGAACAGAGTAGGTTCCATGTGACACATTATATGAGATGTATGTATTCATGTTTGTATGTATGTTGTTTATGAGTTTATTATAAGCTTTTCTTCATTTTTAAAACTTTTGTTTTGAACTCATCTATATGCTCACATGTTAAAATCTTAAATTCATTATTGTGCTTCTTGCAAACGGGGATATCTTTATTGTAAAGCCAGTTTTCACTGGTTACTAACTTTATTTCATTTTCTTATTCAAACATACATTATAGATAATTACTGTGTTCAAAGATTGTAATTTTCAACTGCTATTATTTTGAAAATCTATTAAAAAAGAATTGTGTCTAGAGATTGTATTTTTTAGTATTCCGACGGATGATGAAATCACTTGTTTCTTTATATATATATTTTTTCTGTATTCCTTTTCTCATACGTTAAAAGCTATCATATTTGTAGATAAGATTCAGTAATCTATTAATACATACTAAGAAAGTGTTTTGTATAATATAGGATGAACGAGATTGAAACTTGTAAATACATAGTTCATACAAAAATGGATTTTTTTGGATTGACAACTTTAAATGTCAAAACATTATTAGTGTACAGTGAATTGTATTTTAACTTTATTTATCAGTTTTGCATACCATAACGCTTAGAAATATGCGTAGATAGACGAGGACATCAAAATGTCGTATGAGAGTGCTCATACCTTAATATAACGAATAAATGTTTCATTTTTTCATGATGAAATAATTTAGTTTCACTGAAAATGTTTTAAAATATAAGCATAGATGATTATTCATTGACAACCTTTTCAGTAATATATGCATAATTTAATGAACGAAGTATTGATCTTTTGAAGCTAGCATGTTTTATATGTGCATGTAAAGACCCGTTTCAGATTCTGATATGTATGGCGTTGAATATAAAGGTATACATTTGCTGAAGGCGTACCTCGCAATGGAAGTGAATCCAACAACATCTGAAAACATTATGGTCGCGGAAAGATATGACTCTGGTAACGTGCTTCCGTCAGTCATCAGTTGCTTAGCAACCGATCTCGGAAGGAGCTGGTACAAAAGCTCTTCCGTTCGTTGTTTTTCCGCCTCTAGCTCGCAAGTTTTGACCTGCAGATCTTCCGAGAAGTTCTTAATTTTTTTGATAAGTTTGATTATGTTACGGACAAGGATAATGACAACTGGCAATATCACAATGCCAATGGTAAACTGAACAGCGCTAATCGCCATCGCTTCGAGTAGTGAAGAGTTTTCATCTGCAGCTGCCTATGAAGAAAAAAGGTGTATGATTGTATAAATATAAATAGCGCATGCAGACGTTCAATACGAATATCATCGAAAAGTGTATCATTGCCCATAAATTCAACTGGATGTTTGCTAATCTTAATGTAGACAATAACACAAATATGTTGTAGATAGTCTCGTCGACCGAATTTTTTTTTACAATCATCCTGAACACAGCTTATTTAAGACATACACCATCATAATTAGTAATTGAAGTTTAATTTAATCAAACTTTCGGGCGTTAATTGAACATGCACCAGTTTGAAAAAGCATATAAACACATACTCTAACCATACGTTATGTTGCTCTATCCACCTTTTCTCCGAGTTTCTTGCAAAATCCCTTAACATCATATTTCATCAGGTATAATGTAAATTTCTGACATTTTAAAGCATGTAGAGAGGTTTTGTCAATTTGAAGAAGTTAACATGACTGCGAGTTACAATATAAAAGCGATTACTTCTAGAAATGTTCATAGCAAGCTAGATTATCATATTTACAAGTCTTGGTGATCTCAAATATAAACAAAATAGCCGTACATTTATGTATGAACAATACTTATTACTTCCAACGCTGTATTAACATAATTAAACGAGCGAAATACGCATGCTGAAACAGCGCAACAATAACTAGATACCAATACAAAGTATGCTGTGTGGTAACACAATATGGGCATCGCGAGCGCCCATTTTGTTAAATCACAATAGGAAGGTTATCGAAAATATTACGTGATGATGTTCATAGATTTAAATAGTGAATAAACATTATAAAAAACTACATATGAACGCACCTGAACAATGTTATTGGCAAGCCTAGTCTCGACACTTTTCAGGATATCGATGTATTCTGTCATGTTGTCAAACCAGACTTTCCCTAGCTCAACAGATGGCGCCACTGATTGGTTGTCTATGATCTGCTCTTGCATCGATACAATTCTTGCATGCAGATCGGTACCTTAATGAAAACAAACATACTTTTAATTAGTGGCGAGATGTTTGTTCCACATCTCATTTTCTCAACAATAAAATCCAATGAGAAGCGGGGGCTTAAACAGATTGGAGGGTACAAAGAACTTCACACGTAGCTCTGGATTAAACACACGTGTAAGCAAGTGGAACATCAAAGAAGTGTTATTTAATCGCAATAACCTCTTATAAGATTTATTTGGTCTAACAAGCAACAACCAAATATAAGTCAGAAAAAGCCGTAAAGAGGCCGAAACGCACAGTGTCATATGTTGAATTAAATAACGTTGATATAAATGTGTTGATTGAGAACATCACACCTTTAATCACAAGCACTAGTGTATACGGATAAGCTTGATTGGAAAACAAGCAAACGTGTTGTGACCATGTTGTGGTTAGTTAGCTTAAAAACCTTGCACTATGAGTGTGTCTCCGTTTCGTATTGATCCTTGAAGATATATTCATACGTACTAGCACACCTGTTCGTCCAATAGGCAAAGACCAATTAAGGAGGTTAGGCATTGGTTAGTGTACAGTAACGTCATTAAGATTGTTTTGACCTGTGTTGCCTTGCAGTAAACAAATAACCAGAAAAACGTATACGACCCTTAATTGATAGACAATAAATGTGTCACTTTGCAAAAATAATATTGATACTCATTTAATCTGCTTAGCATGCAGAATTTGTATAAATTATAAAGAAATAAATAAAAAGATTACAAATCATTAGGTGGGGTTATATTGTTACAAGGTATATTAACGTTTTTATCATCAGACCAAGCATACTTAATTTAACGCAACCTCTTAAAGGCAGGTCTTCAAAATGATGTTTGAGAAACAGTTTACAATTGTAATCGGACATTTTCTTTAAAAACGATCAATCAATTGTGCTTACAAAAGCAACGTATATAATCATTTTAACAGTGCATGCTATAAAACCAGATGATTCAATAATCTTATTATTTTGAAAATGGTTTTGTTTGTTGTAACCATTAACATAGTTATAAAAAGGTTCTCGCATAGCTTACTAACTCGGCAAAAATGTAAACCAAAAAAAGTATTTTCTTAATGTTACCATTTAAACTATTTTTTTTACAAATAATAAAACAAATAATCCCATTTGTTTTAAATGCAAGACAGTTTAGTTTTTATAATGATCATAAGATGTACATCTGAAACACAATGACAATAATCAAACAATCAGACGTATTTATTGTAAGCTATTAGATTGTATGTATATTTATAGAAAAGCTGTATTTAAAACAGCATTGCAACAAAATACGTTAAAGAATTTTAATAAATATAATTGGTTTCATTTGGAAAAAACTAGGTATACAATCCCTTTCAAAGCATAATTAAGCAAAACGCCTAAATGGAGCCCAGTGAACGTCCACATGAATCCCTATACTGTGTTTCAATTTTGCCATTGAATTTAATAACTTACTGCAACAGAAAAGCTAATCCTACATTCTCGTATAATATGTAGTCATAGGCAAATGAAAAATCGGTTTTAACAGATGCCCAACAGAGACAAATAACTAATAAGACTAAATTATATTGCTGCTTTGTTGATTATCGGAAAGCATATGACTGTATAGATAGAAACAGACTTTTGTACAATCTGATAAAGATAGGAATTGACGGAAAATTACTTTCCGTTTCACGGTTAATGTATACTGAAGTAACACTTTGTGTAAAACATTTAGGAACACTGTCTAATTTGTTTAATAGAAACCTTAGATTATTCCAGGGGGAGAAATCCTCTCCGATCTGCTTCTCTCTATTCCTTAATGGCATTGAGATGCATTTACAAGAAAATTTAGATGCGGATATTAATATTGACCACATCGCTATTTTTTATTATTGTTTAATGACGACGCAGTGATCGTATCGGAATCTAAAGAAGGCCTACAAAACAGCTTACATTCATATTGTCAAAAATGGAATCTAACAGTAGATATCGAAAAAACTAAAGTCATGATATTTCGTAAAGGGGGAATGGTAGGTGTAAACGACTAATGGTTGTATAATAATCAAGAAGTTGAAGTCGCCAACTCGTTCTACTACCTAGGGGTTGTTTTTACCAGCGGTGGGTCATTCGCTCTGGCTATGAAAACACTTGCGGGATAAGGATATTACTATATGATATTCACTAATGTTTTCATTAAGAATAACAAAGTACCGCTTAATATTATGTTAAACCTGTTTAACGCATATGTACTATCAGTCTTAAATTACTGTTCAGAAGTTTGGGGTTATGTTCAGGCAGATACCGAAGAAAGAGTACACAAACAGTTTTATAATTGGGTTCTTAATGTAAAAACATCCACGAATACTCTCGCATTATATAGTGAATTGGGTAGATTTTAATTGTATATCGAAAGATATATCAGAATGATTAAACACTTTTTAAAGATTCACTCGGTTAAACAAGAAAATTGTGTTTTAAATACTATTTTAAAGGATCAGTTACATAACATAAATGATAACACTTCCCGTACAAACTGGGCCTCACAGGTACGCTCTAAACTTTAATGCTGTGGTTTATATGAAATATGGTTGTATCCGGACTCTGTTAAGATAGAAACATTTATCCCAAAGCTAAGAACTCGACTACGCGATATATATATTAGCAAATGGCGATCAGGACAAGAAGACTCAACGTCGCTTGATATGTAAAGAAAAATAAAACTAATTTATGAAAAATCGGCATATACAAGCCATTTGGATAATCCAAAATACAGAAATATATTGGCCAAATTACATTTTTCGTCCCACAAATTAAATATTGAAATCGGTCGGCACTATAATGTGCCCAGACAGGAGAGAAAATGTACCCTCTGCAATCTAAATGATATTGAAGACGAATTTCATTTTGTTCTTAAGTGCCCTATATATATTCAGATTAGTAAATAATTTATAGCAAAATATTTCTATACACACACGAGTATGATTAAATATATTCGTTTAATGCAAGGCGAAAATAAAACAACTATACCAAATTTGGCAACATACTGCCATAAAGCCTTCCAATTAAGAGACACATTAATGTCCACAGTTTAAATTATAAAGATGGTTGCTTACATATTACTGATTTTTTTTACATAACCTAGTCTTACTGAATGGTTATGGTCCTCGTTATACTGATGGCATTGTTTTTATTGTTGCTTTTGTAATTAAGTCACATTTGTTGTCTATATCATAGCCTTGTTGAAATGCTATGGTCCTATGTATGTGTATGTTGTTTACAAAATATTAATGACATTGATTTATTTGTTTTCCCCAATAAATGTCAAATATCTTGTCTAAATAGTACGATTTGTATAAAATAACTGATGAGCAAATCTATCCTCATCTATAATTTATTTTTCGCATAGGTGGTCGACTATGGGGCATTATGACTACTAGTATATGAATAAATATAAATATATATGCGTTTATATGTTTATGTGTACGTATGGGTGTACGTTTGTAGGTGTGTATATATGTATAGATATGTACATATGTATTTGTATATACAGAGAGATATATGGAGATACTACATTTAGACCTTATTAATATCTTCCTTAATCTTATGTGAGTATTCAACATTCGTTTAGGAAACAAATCCCTTTGATGGACTATATTTTCGCTTTTCGTATATGTGGTCAAAAAAGGGTAATACACAACATAAAACTTAATCTTTAACGAGGTGAAACACAGATGGAGTACATATTTATATGATATCATCTTAACATAATCGACAGTTCCCAACTCTAAATATATATGAACATATTTAACTACGACTGATTTTCTGGCTGTTTTTTGTATTGTTATTGCACACGAGCTTTGCTCGATTTTATTTGATTTGACAGACGTAAAGAGCATATTTATTATCCAATCACTGATCCTGTTTTTTTTATATTTATTATTAGTTTTAGTATACAATTATAATATTTCTCTTGCAAAAAACCATAGGTACATGATATTGTAATATTTATTGCAATTATAAAACTATGTTAGACGTTATGTGGTCATTAGGTATTAACTACCAAGTGACACTCTCACGAAAACAGTTTTATTACGTGTATATTTAAATTGATCTTTGTTCGAAATGATGTATTTTATATTAACTTCAAACGCATGCTGTTATTGTATATGTATGTTTATGACGATGAGCTTTATATGCTTAAGTCTAATAAATTATTCTTAAATCTTAAATCTTAAATGTATTCAGTAATACTCTCTAATGACTCATTATTTTAGAATAGTTTACTACTATATTTAAAAAAAAATTACTTTTATCGTTAATGAGAGTGTGCGAAAGCGTCGTTTATAAGGATGCGAGACCGTATGCACTGAAGTGTGTTGTTATGTAATCGTTTCTAAACTATTAAAAAAATGCTTCTTATAACGAACTTCACAAGTTCGTAAATCTCAACCGTTTTATAATTTAAGACAATTAGCAGCGTGGGATTACCGTTAAATATTAAAGAAATATATATCCCACATAGGGCCATTTTATATAAAAATGACCGACCAGGCAACAGGTCTGGCCCCCACCTACTATACTTGTTTTGGCTGCCTGGACGGTCGCGTTTATGCCATTTGGCTCGAGGAAGCATTTTCTATTTCTTACATTTAACCTTCATTTGTCTTCTTACGTATCAAAATGTATTATCAAAAGTTTAAATAAAACGTTGCGTATTTACACAATTTGTATTAATATCAAATTGGATTTTATTCAAGAACATATATTTACAATCAATGAAATCTCTAAGTTGAAATTATGCAAAAAAAATAGGCCATGGTTTGATTAGAATTTCGGAAAACATTTGTTGCTTAAAAATTCGCTTTCTTAATATAAGTATAACCTTCGAAAAGGGAGTCGATGTTCGATTCAGTAAATTCGGAGAATATGCGGCTCTGCTGCAGAAAGTGGGCACCCAGCACACGACTCTCGATGTACCAGTGATGGTCAGTGTCCGGAAGGTGACCTTTTAAACGAGGTTGCATATGGTTTAGTAATCCCTAAATCACTCAATCAACAAATCTATAAATCCATAAATTAATAAATTAATAAATTAATGAATAAATAAATAAATAAATAAATAAATAAATAAATAAATAAATAAATAAATAATAAATAAATAAATGAATGAATGAATGAATGAATGAATGAATGAATGAATGAATGAATGAATGCATACATGCATGCATGAATGAATGAATTAATGAATGAATGAATTAATAAATAAATAAAGTACATATGGATTGTTTGTGTCTTTCGTTGTTGTGTATGCTGACTTTGTATTGGTGGATGTTAATTTAAATGTCACCGTCTGTACCAACTCATTAAAAACAGTACATCAATATATGACAGCGGTTTTATAAAGTAACATAATTTATCTATTATTTCATCTGTTACAGGGTGTAAAGACACATTTTATTCAAAATATATATTCATATTCATAAATGTATATTGTTCATACTGACGACGCAAGTTAACCGACATGTCAGGCATTTGTTTTCGATTGGAACATTCCACATGACAACTGAGTCGTGCTAGAAGCATGCAGACGTGAGCGTACCGTACCTTTGCAGATTCGCAGACTTGAAAAGTTTTGTTAAAATTATCGTTTCATCACTTGGTAATATAGCTGCTGTATATTACATGTAGGCTTACACATTTGTTAAACAAACCAATAATGAACAGATGATATAATTTTGAAGAGAATCCCATAACTCTTTGTCCTCTATTATTTATACAGTCATACTAATTAATTATTTCCGATATGTAAAACATTAACAATCATGTCACTTTTTAATATGTAAATAAAATTCTTCTATAACTTATCAGACAACATGTGCATTGAACACATGTGGCGAAAGGGCTATGGTGTCCAATTATTGACCGCGAGGTCATGGGCTCAATCGCCTCTCTGAAAGATCTCATAAATTTTCTCCAAAAATACACTAAGAACTGGTTCAACATAAAAATTGACTCGATGGGCTTCAATAAGACATCAGCTTTTGATGAAATCGAACTTAAGTCAATATGTTTAAATACATTTTCTTTTAAATCACATATCCAATTTGTTGACGGTATAATAATTTATTAAAACAGTATACACAAACTGTTACAGTCGGTCTTTAATTGCATGTTTAGTTAAAGGTAAATTTGTTAACACTTCGATCTGTAATATGTTATGCTTTATCAGTTAAATTAAGTATTTGACTAAATTTTGGACTTTTGTGTTACCTTGTTAGCTTAATAACTTCGTTTGCTTTACAAAACTACATGCGTCATATGCCCTAAAGATAAATGTTTTGAAAAAGGCAAACAGCATTTTGCTTTAACACATTCGATATTATTTTGTCTATCAGTCAATAACATGTCCATAAGTATGGCCTTGACATTTGACATGCGAAAACATTGGCGACAAACAACATGCAATTAGGAAACTATGGCCAATTGTGTTTTCACTGCCTGATTAATGATGAAGAGAAAATGCGGACAAGCAGTATGATTACCATATGTGGCTCTTATTCTTTAATAGTTGAAGAACGGGTGGATAGCTGAATGCTACTCATTCGGTTGCAAACAAACCAGCAGGTGTATTTTCGAGTATGTCTTTTAATTGAAATAACGACATAGACAATTAATACCTCTAGCGAAGTATGTGCTACCAAGAGCCCTCTCTATCCCTGCCTGTTCCTTGCTGATGATCAGTCTCTGATAGGACGCCAGGTCCACCCAGAAATTGAAAGGCTTACGCAGGTTCAAACTCCGTCCGATCATGGCGACGAAGTCCCCGTTGTCGTCGCTGTAGAAGTTTATCACCTCACTAAGCGTAACGTTACGTGAGCCGAGGTCCGATCTGAACTTGCTGATATGTCGCTGAAAACTATACTTTGTCTGAAAAAAAACCCCCATCTAACTACTATATCATATTTATTTATATAGTTGAATATGTACCAATACAGTGACCAATCATCAACCTATCACAGAAAATCGCGAAACTTCATAACACCAACGAAACGCCATACGTGTTAGGAGAGTTGCTATTAAACATAAGTCGGGTCGTTTATAGATCGAGCCGTAAACAAACATTGGACGAGCCTTTTTGGGCGAGCTATTCTTAAGTATATGGCAAGGATAGTGGTAAGCTTTAGATATACGAAATCGTAACAACACCTGGAAAAATTCCTTTGAGCCGATGCTGATCCATTTCGACAGAATGCTTATTGCAGCGTCTGTGTCTTGGTACACATTTAAGAGACGCGAGTGTAAAAATAGATCGTCATTGGAGGACACATAGAGGGCGGTGGTTCCCCGCTCCATCTGCATGGCATGTATGACGTCACTAATCTCTACGCTGAACCGGATTATTTCCTGCACGTCGCGGTTTTGTTGAAACGTCTATAATAAAATATTAATGGGATGATGTGTGGATTTTTCTTCTTAAACTTAACAATTGCTTTATATTGTGGGAATATAAACAACTCGTTGGTAGTGTTTATTCCTGAAACATTATAATTAAGGGCAGATTGGAAGATATATATGTATATCAGTCGTGAATATTAATGTATCAATTTTCCAATGCAGAGGGTTCATCGGGCAATGAAAAACAGACCACGTTAATTCGTCGATAGGCTGAAAATGCCAGTATGCAGCATTTCCCCATATTATGCGACATCGATTCCCCCAACCTCATCAAAATGAATACAAGCTTGTCATCATGTTTGAATAAATCCGTAAAGTATCCATCAAATGAAACACGTATATAAACATGTTATCCTCAAACTCTACTCTGTATCGATGTCATCAAAGCTGTTTGTTTACTTCGGGTCAGACAATAGAGAACAACGATTTAGTACTTATATTATGTTAAATTTCATATAATATTCCTCCTGTGTCCATTACAAAATAGTGTATGTTCTTTTCTGTTATACAAACGATACTAAATCATAAACAAGGCTTGTTTGGTTATTGCGTGTTAGGAACTTATGGTGCATTTAATTGCAGAGTTTCTGTTTTATTCAAGCTCTATAAGTGTTGCGCTGGAAAAGTATCCAAGCATATGTGCGATCCTAATCATGATACAGCAATCATGAAACAAAGCATTGCTAAATAGGTCATACAGAGTGAATGATATGTACATAAAATATCACGTAACACGCATTCATTATTTGTTCTGTTGATTCTGTTAATCTTTCCTGCTGTATTATTCCATTGATTGATTCACCTTTTGGTGCTTTGCTTATTGTTACTTCATTGTCATTTCACAGTGGAACTAATCATCGTTCATTGAAGGGGTAACACGTTTTTCTTCAGGTGTGCAATTACTTGTTATCTTATATTTGTACTAAAATGTCACGCAATTAGCGGCCAACTATTGAACATAATTATTTAAAAGGCAATATGATGCAATCGTAAAAAAGCATTGAACAAGAAAATTATTCATACACATTATTATTATCAGCTTCTTAATGGTGAATTATATCGCTATCTAATGCCGTCGCATTATTAATTACTAATTTGATATATTTATATTGGTATACTACTATTATACTATTATTACTACTTCTACTATTACTACTACTACAACTACTACTACTACTACTACTACTACTACTACTACTACTACTACTACTACTACTACTACTACTACTACTACTACTACTACTACTACTACTACTTCTACTACTTACACTATTACTTCTACTACTACTACTACAACTACTACTACTACTACTACTTACACTACTTCTACTACTTCTACTTCTACTACTACTACTACTACTACTACTACTACTACTACTACTACTAATACTACTACTACTACTACTACTACTAATAATAATAATAATAATAATAATAATAATAATAACAAAAACAACAGCTACTACTACTACTACTTCTATTACTACTTCTTCTACTACTACTACTAACAACAACAACAACTACTACTACTACTTCCACTACTACTACTACTACTACTACAACTACTACTACTACTACTACTACTACTACTACTACTACTACTACTACTACTACTTCTACTACTACTACTACTGCTACTACTACTACTACTACTACAACTACTACTATTATTACTACTACTACGTCTACTACTACTGCTACTACTACTACTACTACTTCTATTACTACTACTTCTACTACTACTACTACTACTACTACTACTACTACTACTACTACTACTACTACTACTACTACTACTACTACTACTACTATTTCTACTACTATTACTATTACTACTACTACTACTTCTTCTACTACTACTACTACTATTACTGCGACTACTGCTACTGCTTCGTAAGGAGAAGAAGACGACGAAGAAGAAAACACGTAAACAAATAAGTACTAGAAGAAATAACACGCGAAATAAAGAATGAAAAGAATTACACTTCAACAAAATTGTACAACTCGTTTTCTCAGTCTTGTTTTGTCTTAGAAAAGAAATTTCAGTTTTTGCCACAATTAATACAGAACTTTGTTGCAATAAAGATCCTTTTAACGACACTTTTTTATTACTTTAGTGTAACACATGAAGCCCAGTCAGATGTTAATTCACAGGAGACTATGCCGTGTTTAAACTAATACTTATACAACATTTTTGTTTTAGTAAAAAGTGTTAGTGATTGGTTCAGAAAATAAACACAATATAATTTTATAATCCAGTTAAGTAAAAAAGTAAACGAAGAACAGATTTAATTTGTACTAAATAAAGAAAATGTAACATTTCAATAGAAAGCATGTTCCTACAAATCTTTAATAATTATCAGAAATTATTCTTAGTTTGTTCATAATGAAAACGATTTGTTTGATGACCATGATTATGATGATGATAATGATTACGATTATGATTATTATAAAACACGTATATAAATATTGGTATAAGTTTAGTTATATATATTTTATTAGGACAGGTATTAGTATACGTTTAAGTTCTGGTATTGGTATCCGTATTTTATTACTAATATTATAATTAGTACTTTTCTTATTACATTAAAATTATTATTATTATTAACAATAAATACAGTTAATAGCAATATACTTACCGGAACAAAATGCTTAGTATATACATGCTTTACAGAATTCTCTCAGTCAGCTGACAAAATTATTATAAGAGATTTTATGGTGGGCCAATAAAATGATTGAAATACCACATGGGGGGGGGGAGAAATTAACAGTTTAACAGTTGTATAACTACTTTTAAAAAGCCTTTGACAATCACTTAAGATGTTCGCAAAGCTACTGTTCACAGTAAATTCAGATTGACATCATTTTTATCTTGACATTAATTGATGATAAATGACACTTATTTTGAATATATACTTTGCTGCTTAGTACATACGAACACAACCCTTTACCACTTAGATACACATTTTGACGCATTTATAGTCCCTTAGAAAGTAAACTTTAATTAAAGACATTTGTTATTAGATTCAAGTTGTAAAAGCTTCATTTCCAACCCTTAGATCCTGATGAGCAGCAAACTGTATTAAACATGAACAGACTGCGACTTACTCGCAGGCTGTTTTGGTTTTATGCTGTTTGCACATAGTCATGTTCACTTTGCTTTTAATTGCGAAAGGATTAAATAATACAACATAGTTGCGAACACATAACTACTATTAGGAGTTAGAGATTGTATACGATTCAATCAATCCGACTTTAAATCTCTTAATTTCAGAGAAATTATTCGACCACTTAAAACTAAACATTACAATGTTCGCTCAAAATCTGTTCGACCATTAATGTTTGGTTATCGCCATCGATTTAAGTTTCGTATTTCGTATTTCGTAAATAATACTGTTTGTACATCAACATTAGTAGTTACGCGTCAGTGCATAGATGCAATTCAACATTTGTAAGTCAATATAAATAATTGTAAAAAATAGTCAGAGAAATGAACCGTGCATGTTACTATCTAATGTCTTATTGTATAACGTGTCAAATAAAGAGGAGGTTGGGAAATGTAAAAAATTCACAACAATTACCCGGCTTAAGTGTTACATATATTAAGTCCATTTAGACGCTTAGTTCTCTTGAAACTATGCCATTTTAGAACTGATACTCATTGTATAATGTATTTTTTACTACACATTGTCTTGCCCATTTATGTTGTTTTGTGTATTTTCCACCGCATAAACAAACAGCATACAGAACATAATTTAATAATCAGGTTCAGTAAAATATAAAAAGGAATGCCAAATTTGACTGTTAACATCATAAGCAAACCTATTAATTACAACATAACACAACTTATTATCCTATAAAATATTAAAAACACAAATAATGAACAATAAATACCATACATTGTAATGTTAAACTGAACAAAGCTAATTATTTAACAACTTCAGAGCCATGTATAATTGAACAAGTTAATGACACGCGAGTTTATTGCAGGCGCACTAAATGTGTATACATTCTAAAATTGGAGTGGAAAAAATACGGGGATATATGAATAGCTGCTATTCTAACTGCAACAACAACACAAATAACACTTCTTCTTACAAAATACTAACACCCGCTTAAGCTATCGTACTGCTACTGTTTACAAATTCAGATAAACACAATACCTCCCAGAATAATACAGTTGAAAATTTACGGTTATATTAAATAGTGTTTGCTGCTGCGTGAACAATTAAAACAGCTAAACTAATAAAAACAACCATAAGCAAGCCGTTAATTATCATTCTTTATTTTTAAAACTTGTTATTGTATTATCATTTAATAATGATTAAGACGACGGTTTTATGGTACAATAGTGTATCTAGAGAAGATATCATCTCATCAATAAGTGTATGTAGTGCATCTAATGGAATGACTAGTGTCTATTAAATCTTCATACATAATCCACCATTCTTTATATAATGCATGTATAAAATCGATATAGTTTGCATAGTAACTGTAAATACTTATTGACGCAAACATTTGTAGCGAAATATAAATTGGGTAAATCATGTTTGATAGTTTCAGTCGGATAAATTAAAATGTATAAAATTGTTTGTGTTTTCAAAAGTCGTACTGTGCCCTCATTTATTTTTATTACTTTATTGGCTATGTTTAAGGCTGCAAATTCAATATATACACAACGGTCTACTTTATGAAAAATGTGTCAAAATAAAAAAGGTTTTGATCAGGATAAACGTTTAACAGTAGTTGTACGGGACATCATTAGCGGTTGTTGAAGTTGTCTACGACAAGTAGTGCTACTGTAAAGCAAAAGCAAATGTTCAACATATCAAGAACAGCCTGTTTTTAGGATGCACACTTAGATCAATCATAAAACATTTTATGTTGTTATATCGTAAGAGAAAAAAAAGATGACGAGGTCGTCATGGCTGTTAATAAGCATGATGATGATGTCGCTAGGGTTGTTTATTGGCATGATGATGAGGTCGCTATGGTTGTTTATTGGCATGATGATGAGGTCGCTATGATTGTTTATTGGCATGATGGTGATGTTGTTATGATTGTTTATTAGCATGGTGATGATGTCGCTATGGTTGCTTATTAGCACGATAATGATGTCGCTATGGTTGTTTATAAGCATGATGATGATTTCGCTATGGCTGTTTGTTAGCATGATGATGATGTCGCTATGGGTGTTTATAAGCATTATGATAAGGTCGCTATGGTTGTTAATGAGCATGAAGATGATGTCGTTATGGTTGTTTATTAGTACGATTATTATGTCGCTACGGTAGTTTATAAGCATTATGATAAGTTCGCTATGGTTGTTAATGAGCATGATGATGATTTCGCTAAAGTTGTTTATAAGCATGATGAAGATGTCGCTATGGTTGCTAATGAGCATGATGATGAGGTCGCTATGGTTGTTTATTAGCAATATAAGGATGTCGCTATGGTTGTCTATTAGCATGATGATGGGGTCGCTATGGTTGTTTATTAGCAAGATAATGATGTCGCTATGGCTGTTTATTAGCATGATGATGAGTTCGCTAGGGTTGTTTATTAGCAAGATAATGATGTCGCTATGGTTGATTATTAGCATGATGATGGGGTCGCTATGGTTGTTTATCAGCATGATGATAATGTCGATATGGTTGTTTATTAGCATGATGATGATGTCGCTAGGGTTGTGTTTTAGCATGATGATGAGGTCGCTATGGTTGTTTATGAGCATGATGATGAGGTCGCTATGGTTGTTTATTATAAACAATTAATATTATAATTGTATAATGCGTACAGTAGACAATCGTTAGGTAACCCAAAACAAACGGGCGACAAGTAAAGTGATTGTTTACTAAATCATTTTGCGCAACACTTTTTGCGTATTGAAAGGTTTACTTAGCGAGATACCCTTGATGAATTGTCATTCCCAAAATAATGCATGAAAAAAAGATAATACACATCTGACATGAAAAAAAAAGTTTGAATCAAAGAAAATGATTATAAATACCTGTACGTCCCTTGCGACCTTCATAGCGTCGCGGACTATGATAATTACGCCAGGCACTATTGCCAACATGGTCAGTTTAAATAGCTTACAACGGCGCTCCCTCAGTGACCCGTCGCGGCCGCAAAGCGTTGTGTCCACTTCCGGTTCCAGAACCCTTTTCGAACGTTCAGTACTGCTTGGGGTCTCCAACGTATAGGCGTTTATGTCGTTGGTGACATCGGTGGGGATGTGCGTTTACGTAGTTACTCATTTTTATAAATATAGTACAATCAGCGTTAATATGTAGTATTTATATTTTATATAAACTCTTATTTATATTAATAATAATGTCAACTTCTTTTTACGCACATTGATGTTCAACTTGAAGATGTAAACTATCGCACTATATATTTGCTAGTGTAGAAGAAGAAAAGAAAACAAGAAACAGAACACTAACTTGGATGTCACGTTGATTTAAGCAAATATGATCGTGTTTTCAATTAAAATATTCTATTTCATGTTTTGTTTAATATAAAATGGAAAGCACACATTAGTTCCATTCCATTCCTGTATTTAGCTACTGCTTATATATCCACATATGCTCCTCCTACTATCACAGGTATGTTTTTGACGAATGCAAACACAGCAATGAAAATTACTGGAGACATCGTGAACATATTGATTTCTATGAGCTCACGACGGCATTTGATCAAGTCTCATAAGAGTACTGAGGCATTTATTTATAAGCTGCCTGATAATTATAAAAGCAGATTTGCGATTACGTTAAAATACACGTATCAAACAAGGCAAAGGCAATCAAACTTTAAGTAATGTGCATACATCAGCCTCATAGCGATATCATCAGACTGTGCCTATGAAGTCATATTAAGCCGACTATATTATCATGTATGAAAAAGGCGTTCGGTTTTTGTGTCATTAGCTATTAATATATGTACCGGTAAATTTTAGTATAACTAACCAATATTAATACAAATTCATTTCACTCCATTTTTCAAGATTAATGGGTTAATTAAAATAAAGTGAAGCTTGCTAAATTTAACGCTCAATAAGTTAATAACGCGTGTTTACTGACATGACCAAATTTCTCATCATTCCATACGTAAACAAGATAAGCATCAAAGGGCGTCGGGTATTTCAGTGTAAAAGGCACTCAATTAAGCGTCATGGAACGATTTTTTTTCTACTGTAAATATTAATATATTGGCCGATTGTTTTAAACAACATAGAAAAAGATACTGGTATAACCATTATCTATAATTTTGTGTTATAACCCCCAAATAACCATTATTTTTGATGTTGTGTTGTAACCCCCAAATAACCATTATCTATGATTTTGTGTTGCAACTCCCAAATATTTCATAGTTAATTTTATTTACATTGGTTTCCTTTTTTACTGCCATCCGTGTGCAGTTTTCATTAATGGAACAGAACTGTGTAGGTTTTAAAAAATCTGCTTCATGTTGTAAGGGTAATTTCATATTTTTCTCAACTTCAAGGGGAGATGATTCTGAACTTATTCTTACGCTGCTCATTTACGATAGGGTTGAGTACTCATTGATATGAAAACACTGTAAAAGTAAAAAAAAAATGAATGAAAACTGTAAATGGCATAAAGAAGCTGAATTTCACAATACTTTGAAATTCAGTAAAAGATCATAATAGATTTATTGCTCCGATATTCATTATTTTCAATAGGGTTCGAATAATACTGATATAAAAACACTTAACAAGTTTAAAAAGATTCAGACGAAAGTTGTGAAATCTTTTAAACAAGTTAAGATTGTTTATTTTGTCAAATTAAATAGAAAAAAAATCTGGACTTATTGTCCCGATGTTTCTCATTTTAAATGAGGTACAAATGCTCATTGATATGAAGACACTGTAAGTTTGGAAAGAATCTGATGAAAAATGTTGACATAATCACTTAACCAAGCAGTTTTTTACTTTCATTTTAAATTCAAAGAGACATAATTCTGGACTTATTGTCCGATATTGCTCATACAGAGTTTGGGTTGGGTCCTCATTGATAACAAAATCCTTTGCAAGTTTGGGAACAATCGGATGAAAATTTTGAACTTCGAACAACGATTTCAAAATTTCCCATATTCTAAGGAAGATAACTATAGACGTAATGGTCGGATAATGCCAAAGGGCCCATACCACTTGGATTGTAATACGTGTCGCGCTTTGCGCTCTATATGTGGTTCTTAAAAAAAACTCCGAGGAGTGCTTGACTCTAGGGAAACGGGTTGCTGTGACACAGCTCCTCCTTGATAAGCGGCTGCTTCCTTTATCGCATCTCATTGTGACAATCATAATACGTGTCGCTCTTCGCGCTCTATATGTGGTAGGGATAGTACTTAGGGCCTATGATAGACAACTATAAAAATATATGGATAATAGATGTGTTGTTTGCATTTATTTGTTAATATAAAAACACGTGTATTTTTTATATGATATTTAAGTGATGTAAGAAATTTTTATTAACGTTGTCATCACGCGGCATCCATTAATTTTAATAAAATGTCCAATTGTAGTTAAATGGATTTTAATATTTCTACATAAAATAAACCTTTTTTCATTTATTAACCTGACTAAAAAATTGTCAGCCGCTGAACTGTTCCGTTCGTGCTGGAACCCGGGATTGAACCGGGGGCCTTTAGATGATTGTTGCGTAAACAACTTCAGTCTAACGCTCTCCCAACTGAGCTATTCCGGCTGACAGCATTTATGTACTGCTATTTGGTGAAGTTGTGTATAGCGATCGTTTATATATGTCTATTAATAAACTAATACATTGTACGTTTTCGTACCACTACGCCTTCCAATAAACTTGCTTGCGCGATAGGTCGTCAACTATCGTACTACACTGATTCACCACTAAATAAGAAAATTAGATAAACCACAAAATAAATATATTTCGATTTTGTTTTGTTTTTATACAAAACCAGAAAGTTTCGCGTATTGCCCAGTCCCTGTGATCTTTCCCCTGTGATCAGTTGTGGATCAGTTATTAATTAAAACAATTAGCATTGCATTATTGGCAATACATGTTGTAATAAATGTAATATGCACAAATGCAGTACTTATTTACACGAATATACACAAAAAATCACCACTATGCAAGATATTCTTAAAACAAAAATAGATACATTGATCCTTAAAATAACTTCTCCTCCCATAAGCGAAAAAAAATGCATTACATACTAGTCGCCGCTCTACAGAGCGACGCCAATCATGCATGTTTAAATCTTTACGGAGGCGTAAGACAGTCTTAAAGTTGTTAGGATTAAACGTTGCACGAGACTCTGTATGTTTCTAATTTAATTTTAAAATCGATAGTCAGTATCCGGTTGATTACTGTATGAATAACCTGATGTCTGTTTGCGTATCATATGAAGTTAGTGTGATTGTCAAGCAGCAAATCAGGTGCCACAACAATGCTGTCGCACCGTGTCGTTAGGGACAATCAGTACGCCACAATATATCATCATTAGTTTTTAGTGATAGCTTGCTTCTGCTATTTATTTTAATGTTATTACTAACACATGATTATATTAATAGTCGGTTTCATTTCATGTAGGGATAATACATGTAATTGGTATTAACAGTTGTATGAAGAATGTATATATGTGGTGTTTACACTTACTTATCAATCAAGTTTAAAAGTGCGCAGCATATAAAATACTAGTAATGATATGTTACGCCATGAATGTCTGAATAAATAAACAAACAAATAATAATGGATTATGTCACACTTCCCATGAAACACTAACGTCAGTTCTTACTCCTATACAATTGCTTGTGTATTTGACGTCAATATATAATTGTTTTGTTTAATAACATGAAGACAATGTTGTCAATATATAGAAATAACCTTTAGAAGGCTTATTGCAACCAAATAAATAAGAAAATACCGAATAGTTTTCTGTTAATAAATAAACATGGTTAACATTATTGATACACAATTTGTTTTTTTGCATACTTTTCTTTGACTGAAACTTATTGAAGTTCTTATGAACCTACCTGAATATAACTACTAGGCAAACATCAACTTCAAAGCAATAATGGTGTTATTTTTTTCAGTGATGAAGCTGTGCAGGAGCAAAATGAGACTGGACAGATTATGGACTCAAATTCAACCAAGAAAAAGCCAGGAACTTGCAGTCACCGAATGTTCTTGTTTGCAGTCAGTTGTTCAAGGTTAAAACAACAAAATTTTTGTGTAGCTGGCTCTGGACTCAACCTCATGCATCTCATAATGATCTTTGTATGTGATGTCGAGGATGGTCTCAGAACATTTTCATAATGAATAACTTAGATGGTCAGCCAAGGGTCACCAATACCAAGCGGCTTTTGAATTCACTTATTCCAACCTGTCGAAGTTCTTCAAAAACGACAATGAAAATCATGTATGTGTTTTGTATGTCATAATAAGTTTAATGCTATCATATCTCATTGATAGATATATTGTTCTGTTAACTTGTATGATTGAATGATTTAATCTGCCTTGTTACTTTATTATTTAATGTAATATTTGCCTATAACATTTTGAAGTCTTATATATAGAATAACGCATTTCATTTGCAATTTCAAACTAGGTAAGCAAATGTTACTGCACTGAGGAGGTTCCATGTCACACATGATATGAGATGTATGTATGTTGATATGTTTATGAGTTTATTAAAAGCTTTTCCTCATTTTGAACATATATTTTTGAACCTTTGAACTCATCTTTATGCTCACATATAAAAATCTCAAATTCAGTATGTCGTTTATGGCGAGGGGGAGGAGTACCCTTGTTTGTAAAGCAGGAACTTTTCATTTTCACTGGTGACCCCCATTTTTGTATTTATTTTTTATTCAACCATACATTGTAAATGATTTATATGTTCAAAGATTGTAATTTTCTTTTGCCATTTTGCCATTTGTTTGAAAATTTATTTTAAAAAGACTTGTTACTAGAGATTGTATTTTTTCTCGTTTTCACTTGTTTGTTTATATTTTCTTTATTTCCTTTTGCACATGTTATAAACTAGCATATTTGTATATATTATGCATTTATTTATATATACATATTAAAAAGTGTTGTTTTGTTCTATTTGGATTAATGAGATTGAAACTTGTAAAAACATGGTTTAGAAAAAATGAAAACAAAATATTTGGGTTTTACAACTGAAAATGTAAAAAAAAATATACGGTGAATTGTATTAAATTTTTAATTATCAATGCAGAATACCACAGCACTAAGAAATATGCGACGAAAGAAGAGACAATCAAAATGACCCATTATTTTGCTAATACCTTAAGATTCACGCGGCTTATAATAGTATGATTAGCACTCTTCATTATCATTGCAAATTGTATAGAGATTAGAAGAAAACGCTGCTTGTTTCCAACACTATGTTTTAACTTCTCGTGTACTCACACATAATTACGACAAAAACAGGATGTCAGCACTATCCACTATACGCATTAACTAAACATTCTGAAAGTTAATGAACGTTTCCATAGTAATACGAGTACAGATGAACAGAAACACATGTTAACTTAACAAATATTTGCGATAAAATTGGTCTTAATGAGTGTATTTCAAGGTAAACAAGCATTGTTAAAGATGAACAACAGAATCATTCTGATCGACCTTTTAGTGACCCTCTTGATGTATTAGACATATATTCAAACAAAATCGACTATGCAAAAAATAAACCGGTCCAACATTAACATATATGTTAAAAGAATGAAAAAAAGTGTTCATACATTAAAGAATAATTGCGTTAATGGAAATACAGTATATTAAAACTATTATAAAAAATGGTCTGCTTTGTGAACTAAGTCTACCATTAGTTGTCAATAATGGCAAATATATAATTCGTATATGGAGCGCAATGGATTCGTCTCAGTAATTGCGTAAACATCATAAGGTCACTCCAAATTGATGTGTTGGTCGTCGGCATTGCCGCACGTATTTTTTCAAAATGGAAAAAAAACATATTAATTTTTTTACCGCTCGCACTCATTTTTGTGTACTTCTGTAACCATAGCGCATGTGTTTTTTTAATTGGTTAATCTCGCAGAAACGATTTTGACGCTGAATATGAATGCCAAATATAGTGTTTCGTAAACTGTTTAATCGATAACTGTAGTCGCTCGAAAATTCGATCGTGACGACCAGAAATATGGCTTACAGCGTTACCGTTTTAACAAATTGCGGTGAAAAGTTGCTGCAGCCAATCCTTATAAATATAAACACATCTGCTTCGTTCTGTGACTTATTTGAATGTGTTTGTTCACATTCGAACACCTATCAGCAGATACCGTTGAAGCATGTTCAATTTAACAACATCGGGAAACATGAAGTTTTTTTTATACATTTTCTTTATTAAGAATTTAAGTGGGCATATGGATGATATTTCCCTATATGTATGCAAATTTTTCCTATTACACTATTTTAAGTGAACACAAAATAAATATAAAATTATTAAAGGCTGGTTCTAAAAGAGTCACAGGGAATATGTTTTAGAAGTATTAAACTACATGGTTGACGGAATATGTTGTACAGGTCCGTGTGTTTTAGAAACATCAAACAAGTTCTTTGTAATGTATACATTCATTTCAGAAAAATACAATACCGTACTAGCCATCGTGTGCCCCTTTTAAAATAAGATATCGACAATAGATTATATGCATGGCCTTTGTCCGACTGTCTGTCATTATCATTTGATAAATGTTCCTCTTCAAGTGCTATTGCAACATGGTATACCTTTTCACAGCTTACAACATGGTATACCTTTTCGAAGCTTTCACTATTGAAATCTTCTTTCAAATATACGCAGCAGTAGGAAGACATGTGTCCCAAACTTCAAATATATGGTTATATTTCGTGGTCAAAGATCATATGCAACTTACTCCTATAAATATGAGGTCGATATACATCGACCTCATATCGTTTAACTTCAATTTGCTGTAGCATCGTTCCGACATGAAATCATATCGGAAGCTTTAACGGCTGCAAATTCATATAACAGCGCAGAATCTTCATGGAAGAGTTATTCAATATAAAACTATAAACATTATTTTACTACTTGCATTAGAGTATGTTTAAATAAAACTCACAAGTAATGCTATTCCTGATATGAAAACACTAGCTTTAGACTTGTGTTTACATTTTAAAGTTTAAGTGTTGAAACCTAATTTTAGTGCATTTTTTTTGAAAAGTATGTGACTCATAGATATATTATTGCTTGTTTGTACAAAGATTATTTTCTTTGTATAAAAATTGATTTGAATGTAAACTATAGCTGTTTAAACCTGTATCTCTTGTTAATGCAATATTTTTCTATCGAAATGTGATTTTTATTCTTCGCTCTTCTCTTCGCTCGCTCGAAAACTTTCCTGTTTAAAACAAAAATGTTTTTTTCGCTCGCCTCTTCAACTTTTAAAAAAAAAATCCGTAGACTAACAAATCAATTTGGAGTGGCCTAATGGAACCTTATGACAACGTCTGTTGGACGTATCTGGGCCTTTGAAGCACAGTAATTGCTTATAATTGTAGTCGTTACGGAGTGGAAGTCGGATACGCCTGACAATGTTTAAATATCAAATTGAATACTGTTATTTGAACTATTTTCTTCATTACTTCAGTTACATAATATCACTTAATATTCCTGATTGTTGACATATACAATAGCTAATATAAGTGTATACACTAATTATAAATTTTACTTTCATGCACATAGTCGCATGTTTTATTAATTACGATTATAACTCACAGTATCTCTTTCCCTATCGGATTCAAGAACAAAGAAGATGTAACGAAATGTTAATAACATGTTTTAATTGATAGTCTTCATGTCATGTTTTCCTCGACGTCACTTTTAAACTCGTGCTGATTAGCAAATCCCTTTACCCCTTTACGAAAATTATCTCGAGATGTCTGAGCAAGTGTTAAATGAATGAATTTGTCATTTAGTTGTATAGATTTTCTTTACAGATTATTAAGAGGAAAAGTAGGAAAAACATGCCCATGAAATTCTAGATATACAATGATTCAGATCCCTGGACAGCGTTATTCAGAGATGCCACAATCATTTCGAAATGGGTCCTTATCACTGTATAAACACAATGTTTTCAAAGTTTGAATTTAAATAAAGTCTGATATTCGATTATTTGTTATGTTGAAGTGCGTGTACCTGTTAAATAGGAAATACCGAGAATCGCTTTAACAACAAGAGAAAATTATCAATTGTCTAGCATTCTATATGTCTCCTCTCGAAAACGAATTGTGTCTGTTCAACATGGCTAGTAAGACAACGTCAAGAAAATGCTTATATAAAAAATGTAAAATGCCAGGGCCGCCTATATGCATGACGGCCAACTTGCTATCCCAAACACATTAAGGTTCAAGTCCAAGCACACGTTTGAGTGATTCAATACGGCATTAGCATACTCTTTTCTTCAATACATACGCATTCGTGAATAGTATATGTTTGTTTACAAACATACTAATATCCAAATAAAACATATATTAAGATACATGGCCCCCGTGGGATTTGAATTTTTTCTAGCATAAACACCTGCATTCAACACTTTTCTACCATAATCAATTTATAATGCTTATAGCATATACCTCCTGTATACTTATCACGATATATTTTATGCTGTTGATTTCTCCTTGTTGAGATGACACGTATATTTTCAATTGTATATCGACATGTCTTTTCGATATATGAAACATACATTTTTATGTTAAGGATTCATGATTGAACAATTTGTCATAAAATATGCATTCATAATGTATTATGCATGCGACGACATTTCACAAAATATTTTATTCTACCCGCTTACCCTTATTTACCTTCTCACTCGTTATCATTATTTTAAAATATCATTGCTAAATTAACGTTTCCATATGTTTACATATAAATTCAAATGTATACACAATCAAGAAACACTTTTGCATTTGTGTCACTATATGTACATGTAGACATATCGGATTCGTACCAGAAAAAAGGGGAATAAAGGTTAAGCAAAGTCCTTTAGACATGTTGTAATTAAAAGAACAACATTCATGCATTAACAAACACGACCAAATGATATATTTCGTCGAATATTGATTTGATATTAACGATACAATTCTCCAGTTACATAAACGGGCAAATAAAGTACTGATACTTCATTAACTAGAAAACGCCAGTGAAATTGTACATTAAGGCGATAGTTTAAATCAGCAAGACTATCGGAAAAGTGTTATGTTCAATGTATACATAGACAGGATCAGACGACACAATTCAATCCATTAATTACGACAACACGTTTGAATTAGCGTTAGCGTTAAATTAGGCTGTCAGATGTTGACTTTTTCTCACATGACAGATTCTTGCGTACTAGTATTAAACCCAGGATGTTTGATTTTTAGACAAAATGGAACATATTAAGATGCAATCTTAACCTTTTTTCTGTGAATGATTTTATGATACCGGATGAACAAGGGAATCCCTATTGTATTGTTTACATATCAATTGTTTCCCCAAAACTGTTTAATACTTAAACAACATTCTGAATTAGAGGACACAGGGATATTGAATAATGCAAAACAGCAAATCTCGTATCAAAAACAACGATTTTAATTTGCTTCATTAAATTATTTCGTTTTTAAAAAGAGTGTTGTAATTTTTGAGATTTGAATCAAACCGGTCATGTGGAATGCAATCTGGTATGTAAGCATGATGGAATATTAAATGACGTTAACCCATTTATGCCTAGCGTCTAGAAAAAGGCCTTGGCAAACAGCGTAAACCCAGATGAGACGCCGTATGATGCGGCGTCTCATCAGGGTCTGGGCTGTTTGCTTAAAGTAATTTCTGTAAGAAATATTCTAAATATAGAAATAAATATAGTAGACATCCCTAATTTTGGAAATAAATTGATCCAATATAGAAGTATGGGAGAGTCCTCTAGGCATAAATGGGTTAAATGATGTGTTTGTATAATCGCAGCTTAAATTGTACTTTTTTATTATTTCATCAAGGACATGTTCGTATACGTACTGTTAAATACACGTCGATCAAGTAAGATGTCATTCATTTGTCGCATTTGCTTTTTGTAACAGTTTTGTTAATTGCTGAACGTATAATTCTGTTTTGAAATTGTTTTTTATATTAAAAATGTGAAATCGTGAATAAAATATATATTTGTAGACTTGTGAAATAATTTGAAACACTTTAATATGAGGTGCATGAAAAAGCTCGACAAACATTGCCTTCACGATTAATCTTGGTCTTATAGTTAGTTGTAAAATAGTCATACGAAATATTAAGTTTAATCAACCAAAATCAAAGCTGCAAATAGTGTTAAGTTCCATAATATTATATCTTTGCTTATGATATTGAAGCTGCAAAGCCTGTGTTATAAATGTATTGTCATCATATTTTGAACATTTTGATTACCTTTGTGTTGACAGAATCGTATAATATGTGTAAACTATCAATATTGTACAAAATGAAATGTTAAATTTCATTAAATTAAACATGACATAACCACACATGTCATTAATGTAAGGAAATTAACACATACTGATACAAATATAAAAAAAATCGAAGAATGATTTTGAGGTTTGGGGACAATGTTTACTAAATCACGGGAATCATACAAGAAAATAGTTTCTTTACATTATGAATAAAACTGAGCAAAACAACAACACACACCATGATTAATATATTTTATGAATATGTCATTTCTGGTTATGAAAAAGACCGTCATAACGTATAATATAATGTATCGCAACTTAGGATTTAATATCAGTTGACTTCAGCATCGAGGTATGTGACGTACATGTAAATATGTGTCGATCGTCGAATATTGAGTAACGTCATATGAAGCTCTGTCTTTACTTGCAGACTTTGGTTGTTGAAAATATGTGCCCATTACTGTCAGCTGATAACTGCAGTATGGTCGTCTTAAGACTGTGGTTTTGTTTATCAAAGTTACACAATAAATATTGTTTTGAAGAAACAATTTGTAAATGGGATCTAGATAAATCATCAGATTTAGTTTTGATTGTCATTGAATCAATTCAAAGTACATATGCTTGCACTCATTTGAATATCACATGACCCAAAGTTTGAGAGTTTCTAAGTCTTTATATAAATGGCAAGCTGTTAACTCATATCACATATAATATGAATGTGCTAAGTATGATTACCGATCATAGACAGATCTTATATGATATATTTTGATATCAATTACAGAACAAAACACAGGGCAAGATTATTTATTATAACAGTCGGTTTGTTTTGTTTTTAAACAGCCAGAAAGCAATTCAACACAAGGTATACATATAATCCTGAAAAAGCTAAACATAATAAAAAATATATAATTTTGCAAGAAAGCGTTCGAGTGAAATACTTTAATACCTATGTGACCATGGTCCATTTTGAAATGTTCATTGAACTTAGTATACTAATGAACGAGTCATATTAGTTTTATGTATGTCAGTGTTAAATATAGAGAACATGCAAAACATGCATTCATAAAATAAATACTCAAATACTGACATGTTATCAGGGTTATGTATCTTCTATGTGTTTCGAGTATGTGATTACTTGCGACATGGGTTTGTTTGTAAATTATTTAATGTAGCCTTAAATCAAAGCCTGTCTGAATCACATTTATGACTCAAATTATGACTGAGTGTTGTTTGATGAGTGTATACTTTTACGGCAGTATGATATTTCATGTGATAATTTCGAGTTTATGTATTGTCACCATGACTACTCCGGAGCAAAGAAATATATACAAATTTTGTCGAACTGACTGTACAGTATGATAAAATGTCTTTGGCCACATGCCATATTACCATCAATCCTGACCATAAAACTGGATGTCATTTTTATCTTGAATACATGTCTTTTAATGTTCTGGATAAAAATGGAAGATCTAGGTTGGGGATGGGTTTATGCTTTACATGCTGACACAAACAATGAGTTTATGTATCATAAGCTGTTTAAAATTCTGTATAAAACTATGTTTACTCGGCAAAATGTGCAATGCATATACTCGCTCGTGTGATACAGACCGGGATATTATAACATAGCGTATGTTAACTTATTATGTGCAATATGATTACAAAACAAATGGACGTTATTTGCACGATTCAGTCAACTTATGTATAATAAACAATGCCCCTCTGCAAAAGAATAAAAGTGGTATATATATTAACCAAAACAATCTATCTAAGGTTATAATGATGTATTTAGCACAACACATAAAGTATTATAATGATTCAGTAGTTTTACTGCAGTCCGAGTTAATAACGTCAAAACAGGGACCATTATAAATTATAAGAAAACATAAAAATTTGTTTTAATAAAAAGCGCGCTCTAAATTCTTAATAAAATTCGTTGAAACAATGGCGTTATTTCTCCATCACATAATACAACTTCGTCTATAAATGACAGTCATCGTTTTAATTGTCAAATACAATTAAATATTATCAAAACGATCTTAAATAATACTTACTATATAAATATGTCCAGCACTATTGACTATGTAAACAAGAAATACTAAGTGTTATTTGTAAGCCTTATATACCCAACGTGAACATAATTGTTAACTAAACAAAGATATATAAAACAAAGTCCTCGAAAATACACAGCATAAGCTATTTACACCGGATCAACCAATATACATCCCATTTAGTTGCATGTTCAATTCAGTTTGAATATACTTAAATATTATATAGCAAATACTTTGTAGGCCCAAAATGTCGTTTGAAACCCTGTTATTTGGTGTGTTTCAAAGACGAGATTGATAGAAGTGTTACCCTTTTTAATGTTTACAAACCATTAAGCATATTATTATAGACGCAACAAGAAAACATATTTCATGTGTTTTGTCATGTGTTGATGTTAATTGTTATTGGTTAGTTGTTACGGTTAATACGATGAGGTATAAAAACAGCAAGCGCCGGTTTATACTCAACAATTTAATTTAGTTTTTCATTTAAAACCAACCGTAGGACGATTAAGTCAACTTTGTTATTATGTGCAAGGGAGAAAGATGTAACTTTTATGTTTTGTATATTTAAATTATTTTCACTATCTTATATTCCGCAACCTGTACGTTCGATGTGCATATGTTATGTATACGAATTACGCATGTTAATTGTTTTAATCAGTGTGGTTTGTAAGCCAATTATGCACATTTTTACAATGCCTAACAAGCTTAATTGCTCGCAACACAGATTAATTTAAATGGCATGCTAGACTATGTTTTTGAGTAGACAACTTCTGTTTGCAATCAACGTTCTAAACCGCGTCCAGTGATTGCATACAACAAAATTTGTCAATAGCTTGTTTATTTAAAAGTTACCAGATTGTTTTTTCTCGAAACTTGTTGAATCAAATGTATCAGAGCATCTGATTATGGTTAAATGTAGACCTCCACGTAATTGCTTTTGTCAAAGTTTAGCTTAGTATTTCCAGACACTAGCAACATTTTGGGATTATATTTTACTATATGATTATTCAAGAAATACAACATGTGTTATACTTATGGAAAAGTATTTGATGTGGAATGTACGTATATTAGAAAACACATCATATATCTCACAAAGCTCAATTTGTGCAAATAGTTGAAAAGAAACAGTGAAGTAAACACAATTTGATAGCATTTTAAATTGACGAACGTTACGAACGTCGAAAATCTATTGTATGGTATGAACACAATGCTAAAAGACGTTGTTTTGGTTTTGATAATTTTGTTTATACTTTTTATACATGTTCGACACATTTAGATATATAATATTGTGACGTCAGTCCTTTATTGAGTGTCATAAGCCGAACATTTAACGCAAACATGATTGATTAAAAAATGTGTGATACATATTTCAACCAACTTACTGGAGACTACCGCCTCTTTCATGTAAGCTTGTTGCGTAAGATGTTATTTCCCTTCTATGTATATAAAACAGCTGTACCAACATGTTCTTATTGAAGATGTGCCTTGCTTCACTCCTATATTAAGCATAAGTAATTTGTATAGATCTATAAGTGTTAAAAATTTGATGTATATAAAATACATACATTACACTACATACAATGTTTTTGAAAATACTTACAAATGGTATTAATACATCTCTTTGTTGTAAGTATAGTACATTTGCGAGAGCGCGGAGAAATCTAAAGCAGAGAAATATCGTTATGAATATGACATTAAAGACTGCTATATTCAGTCGCGATTGATAACTTGGGCGCATCAAGATATTATTATTATGCCCTAAATAAATGTTTGTTATGTCGCTGCAGGAAAACAATTGTAGATGTCCAACTATTAAGTATTTTGACTTGAAGCAATATGAGCGCCTTAAAATTAGAATGGAAAATGCCTGTGAGATATAAACATCTGATTAATGGGAAACAATTAAATGAGGTTACCGAGGTAACAGAAACGTTCACGCTAATATGAATTGCTGTATCCGATACGATTGCTAATAAAATGGTAACGTTAGAAGCGCCTCTAGGCGTACACAAATATTTAAAACAAATATTACAAGTTTATATTTTCTAAGTACATTACTTCTAAACGAACCTACAAAACTCAATTGATCAATATAGAACAGGGTTCAAGAATTATAGTTTATTATACAAAGAACACTTCACAAATATCACTATATACGAAGACAAGTTTTAAAAAGTCGACAATTTTCATGCTTTACCGTCCATCAATGTGAAACAAAATTACACAATCACACCAACATACTTTTATTTAGTGCTTCAAGTAGTATTTAAGTATAATATGGTGATTTTTTATTGTCCAGGTATGTTAGAAGTTTACAACGTGCCACTAACTTTTTATACAAGTATTCTTTATAATCGTACATATATACTTTTAAGGAAGCGGGAAGTGACCCTAGCTTTCATTACTTTTAAATTTTTAATTTCGTATTTGATATATCGTTTTATCTTGCATAGACAATTGGTATTTTGCCTAATGCAATGACTGTATTACTCACCGACAATAATTGTTATCCTGATCATGTTTCTAGAGATGTGCTATTATAACATATTTTTAATATTGCAGTAAATCATTAATAGTGCAACGCTTGAAATAATGAATGATAATTTAAATAATTAAAGGAACTTTTTCACGTTTTGTTGAATTGGCGAAATTGAAAAATATGGTTTCAGAATTGCATATTCTTGTTGTAGTTATAATATTTGTGAGACAACTGTAAAACTGAACATGTTCCACGCTCTTAAATATATATTATACGCATCTTTTGATGATTACATAACTTGAAATTGTAAAGCGTTACAAAAGCGAAATTTGTGAATAACTAGGAGAGTTATGTTGCATATCATACACCACGCACTGTATGAGTATGGATGGCCGCGAATTTTACGCGTTAGACGTTTACTCCAGGAATCTGTGGTTCGAGCCTTGTTGAGAATTAATGTTTTTCTTCTTTTATTTAATTCTCGTTTTTTAATGGAGCTATTAAGTTACGATGCTTATATTAATCAATTTAAAGCATTTAATACATTACTTTTATGCATGCACAAATCTGTGAAAAGTTCCCTTTAATCAGATAAAATCAGATTAATAAGTTATAATAGCTTTTACTTTTAATCGAGATTTAGTGTTTAATAGTATTCATTTGTCGTGAATTAATCATAAATATTGCATACCCATAAAATAAGGATCGCAGCTTAGAAATATATTTGTTTCATAAGCAGGACAATGCGGTATCGTAGATCGAGGTTCTTGTATCGATTTTTATGTACCCTAGTATATACAGTGGGACATATTGTTTTTGCTCTGTCTGTTGTTGTGTTTGTTGGTTTGTTGGTTTGCGTCAAACTTTAACATTTGCCATAACTTTTGCAATATTGAAGATAGGCACTTGATATTTGGCATGCATGTGTATCTCATAGTGCTGCACATTTTGAGTGGTGAAAGGTCAAGGTCATCCTTCAAGATCAAAGGTCAAATATATGGGTAAAAAAATACAAAACTTTAACATTTGCCATCCATATCTTTTGCAATATTAAACATAAAAACTTTATATTTGGCATACATGTGTATCTCATAAAACTGCACATTTTGAGTTGCGAAAGGTCAAGGTCATCCTTCGAGATAAAAGGTCAAATATATGGGTAAAACATTTACTATACACTATAACTTCGTAACGACTTCTCAAATGCATATGGAGCTGCACATTTTAATTTGTACAATGTTAAGGTCAAGGTCATCATGAAAGGTCAAAGGTCATTAATAAAGGTCAATTTTCATTTTAAATATGCCAAAACGTCATTACCACTTTATACAGATACTTAATGTTTTATATGCATGTGTTACTCATACAGCTATATGTATTAATCGGTGACATGTCAAGGTCATCCTTCAAGGTCATATACTTAAAATTGCCTATACCTTTTTAACTATTGTACATAGCATGTCAATCATTTGCCATAACTTTTGCAATATTGAACATAGCAACTTCATATTTGGCATGTATGTGTATCTCATGGAGCTGCACATTTTGAGTGGTGAAAGGCCAATGTTATCTTTCAAGGTCAAGGTCATCCTTCAAGGTCAAAGGTTAAATATATGGATCAAAATAGCTCATTTAATATAAAATACATAGCAACTTCATATTTGGTATGCATGTGTATGTCATGGAGCTGCACATTTTTAGTGGTGCAAGGTCAACGTCAACCTTAATGGTCAAAGGTCAAATATATGGGTAAAAATCGCTCATTTAATACACACTATAACTTTTTAACGACTTTTTAAATGCATATAGAGCTACACATTTAAAGGACTACAATGTTGATATCAAGGTCATCATGAAATTTCAACGGTCAATTACAAGGTCTATTGTCATTTTAATTATTCCAAAACGTCAGTTCCACTTTAAAAAGATACTTAATATGTTACATGCATGTGGTACTCATACATCTGAACGCATAAATCGGGACATGTCAAGGTCATCCTTTAAGGCCATATACTTAAAATTGGCTATACCTTTGTTACCATTGTACATAGCATGTCAAGGTCAAGGTCAGCCTTTAAGGTTATATGCTTAAAATTGGCTATACCTTTGTAAATATTGTACATAGCAACTTGATATTGTGTATGCATGTTAATTTCATATAACCTCTTATTTTTAGCGGTGATATTTTAAGGTCAAGGTCATCTACAAAGGTAAACGGTCATTGCTGAAAATTGCTCATTTTAAAACATATTATAACTTCTTGCTCATTTAAACACATACTTTACTATAACTTATTAAGTATTAAGGTAACCGCTCAACCTAAAAGGTCAAATACCTTACTGTCAATGTCCATCTACAAAGGTCAAAGCTCATTGCTCAAAATTGCTAATTTTCAATCATTATATAACTTTTTGCTCATTTTAAAACATAATATACTATAACTTTTTAAGTTATTAGGTAATAGCTCAACCTAAAACGTCAAATACTTTAATGTCAATGTCCCGATCATACAATAACGTTATAGACCAGATTCTTAAACATTCACCAATTCATTTTAAATATTGCAGATTTACCACAAAGACGAGATCGGAATGCCAATTCTAATTTACATTTTCTTATTCATATCTGGCAAGATTGAAAAACTCCACTTTCTGCTCGGTAATAAAGGCATCCACAGCTACAATTGAAACCTGCCATATGTGTGCCACCTGTGTAACAGAGAATTTAGCACGGAAAACTGTACTGTACAAAGTTGGGCAATATTTGCAGAACATTTCAAAGATATAAGAGACATACATGCACTTAAGTTGTACCTACATATGCATCCACCGTGTCCAGGAATAAACAAAGTGATCAGAAACAAATTCAAGAAATAGTGATTCCGGGATGCTATATATCAGATGATATACTTATCAAAGTGTTGCGCTTAATGGCACATCAATGGCCTGAAGTGATCATTGCATTTCGATTGCCAACAGAAGTGGAAGTTTTTAGGCAAGAAGTATCCACAGCAGACATGTTAGTGCCCCTGAATAAACACAGTGTTAACATACAATACCTTGATGGGTGGCATCATGGCAAGACCCATGCGACTGTTAAAATATATGACACAATACAGGACAACAACACATTTATGAGACTGCTACCAATTCTGCGAACAGTATATGACATGAAGGTTTACACCCCAAGATACGTTGCTCTTAGCCAACAACATGAAACTGCATGTGGGGCCTTTACAGCAGCTTTTGCATTGTGTTGTGCAGAACAGAAACCTCAAAAAAGCTTCAGCTTCAAATCAGACATGGAAATGCGACAACATTTGAAACAGTGCATCATTGATAGTGAAATGGCAATGTTTCCCTCTCAGCCAAGGGGAATGAATGCTCATGTTACACACGAAACATAGTAAGTTATGAACATTTTAGATGAAACAGAAAGGCAGAAACAATTGCAGCACGCAAAAGCAAAATCTTTGTCAGAAGGATGTGAAACAAAAGATCTGTCTGTAAATGTGAGGAAACAAGTAGGGCATAAGGCTATAAGGAGATGTGAAGATGAGGTTATTAGAAATGAGAGACTAAAATGGCAAAATGAAAGATAAAAAAAGACCAGAGAAAAGGAATCTGACAAGGAACAAAATTGAAGAAGTTATTTAGAACAGGAACGACTGAAGAGGAAGAGAGAAAAAGAATCTGACACTGAGAAGAAAAGAAGACTGCTGACTCAAAAGGAAAGCCGAAAAAAATCAGAAACAACAAACCTGACATGGAAAAGAAGTCAGTTACAACAGGAACAACTGAAGCGGAAGAGAAAAAAGGAATCTGACACAGAAAAGAAAAGAAGACAGCTGACACAAAAGGAAAGACGGGTAAAGATCAGAAACAAGAAACCTGACATGGAAAAGAAGAGGAAAATTCAGTTAGAACAGGAACGACTGAAGAGAAAGAGCGAAAAGGAATCTGACACTGAGAAAAAAAGAAGACTGATATCACAAAAGGAAAGACAGGAAAAGACAGGAAAAGATCAGTGACAATGAATCTGACATTGCGAAGAAAAGACGACTACTGACACAAAAGGAAAGACAGGAAAAGATCAGAAAAAGTCGGTTAGAACAGGAACGACTGAAGATGAAGAGAGAAAAGGAATCTGACACTGAGAAGAAAAGAAGGCAGATTATTGATAAGGCATTACATGCAGAAACAAGACACCCAAAGTCTATTGATAAGGCAAACAAACAGTTTTTAAAGGAGATACAGAAAAGCCCAGAGTATAGGTGCACAGTGTGTCATATAATGATGTATTAGGAAAATGTTATTCAGTTTAGGCCCAGCGGCTTCAGAAATTTTACTTGACAGATTTCTGCAGAGCTAACCTCAAGACTGTGTCAGATAAAAAGTGGCTATGTACAACCTTCCAGAGGCACTTTAGGAAAGGATCAACTCCACCACATGCCCAAGTGAACAAAATGGCATTGCAAGAAGAGCCCTCCATTCTAGATGAACTTACAGATTTTGAAGCCAGATTTGTTGCAAAGAGGCTACCCTTTATGAATATTACTGCTTTACCAAAAGGAAAACAACAGGGTATAATTGGTTCAGTTATCAATGTGCAATCAGATGTTGTTGAGACATGTAACATTCTGCCAAGAACTGCAACATCTGCTGGTATTTTTCCTGTGAAACTTAAAAAGAATCAAGTGTACAAAAGTCATGTCTATTTTGAACATGTTAGGCCAAATATAGTCCATGAAGCATTTAAGTGGTTGAAAGAAAACTATCACCACTATGCAGAAGTGATTGATGCCTCTGACAAGTGGGAAGAGACGTTTACTATGGAGGACAGTGAACTTTGGAATCACATCACTCAACCTACAACAGACAATTGGGTTTCAGAAGCTGTCACCAACATAGAAAATGATGATAGGAAGTGCAGATACATTTTATGATCATGAACAACTTCTTGAAGCAAACACTGACCATGTATTTGATACATGCATAAAAGTCAGCGAAATAGCTTTAGATGTGAGCAAGGCCATTAGTATCTCTCCAGGAGAAGGGAATACACCAGCTGGGCTCATGACAGATTCCGGTTGTGAATAATTACCCTTTCCAAAAATATTTCCAACTGGCAAATTTGGCTTCGACACACAAAGAGAAACTAACATCACACCAAAAATACTTCAATGCCAGAATCTTGAATCAGAGAGGGAAGTTTGCAAGCAGTACAGAGTATCTTTTTTTTGCCCAATACATTAAAGATTACAAACAAGTATGGGAAATATTTCAATTGCTCTAAGAAAGACTTACAGTCGTAATGAGCCAGGCCAGTGTCTTACTTGAAGCATGGTTCAAATTACAGAAACACTTTCCTCATTCATCAAACAAGATCATGCATATCAGTTCCTACAGACAGTGAGAGGTTCCTATTCATACTGGCTGGAGGCAATGTACAAGCCTTTAGCTGCTGTGAAGCAATTTGAAATCTTTACTTTTTTGTCACACTTTCATCAGCAGACTTGAAGAGGCATGATACCCTGCAGGCCATTTCCAGGCAACAAGGCAGACCTCTGACTGATGATGAAGTTGACCGCCCTACCTACGAGGAGAAGACCACTCTGTTCAGATCCAACTCAGTGACTGCAGCCCGACACTTTGACCACAAGCAGCAGAGCTTTTTTAGGTTGTTGTTACTCTCACCTGCACAGCCGCTAGGTAAAATAACCCAATACTAATACCGCATAGAGTTCCAACAGAGAGGCTCTCCTCATGCCCACATTTTTGAGGGTTTAAAACTCGCCATCTCCCAATGATGAAGATGATGTAATTTGTGACTTTGTTGATCGCTTTGTCACATGCAAGATTCCAGATGAAGAAGAGGATCCAGAACTGCACAAGCTGGTAAGAACAGTCCAACAGCATCACCACACTGCAACATGCAGGAAAAAGGACTTTGTGTAGGTTCGATTTCGCTCAACTACCCTCAAACACAACTGTACTCGCTAGAAAATTGGAAATTGAAGACCTTGAAGAAGCCAAAAGGCTTCAAGAAAAGAACAAGAAAGTTCTAAGAAAGATTCATGAAGAACTTGAGGAGAAAAACACAACCCGTTCATCATTTTAGCAGCTGGTGGAAATAGTGGGCGTTTCTATGGAAAACTATACCAGTGCTATGAAAATGTCCAGTACAGGATCTTCTGTAGTACTGCAACGTTCACCAGTTAAGACCCACGCCAACTTCCACAATTAACATTTACTTAGAGCATGGGGTGCCAACATTGACGTTCAGTTTGGCCTAGACCCCTACGATTGCATTATGTACATGGTGGCATATATCACTAAGGACGAGCGTAAGATGAGGCAGATCCTACATTCTGTATCTAAGGAATGCTCCGGTTTGGGTTGGAAGTAGAGCATGCAGATTTTTTCCAAACCATTTTTGAATGCTCGAGAGATAAGTGCCCAAGAGGCAGTGTACATACTATTGAGTTTCCCTCTCTTTAAGTGTAGTTTCAGAACAGTGTTTGTGCCTGCTGACTTACCACACAATCGGGTTGTTTTTCTGAAGCCTCACTCAGTCATCAATACCATGGATGATGATGAAAAGGACATCTTCCAGAAAAGCATCATTGACAAATAGACCAACATCACTGGCAAAAACCTGTCTCGCCTACTTTGCAGTATGGTTTGTTACCCTGTACAAGAAGGGAACAGATAGGACTGATGAAAGTGACAGTGACTATGAGCCAAAGGCAAATCATCAGAGACAATAACTCTTAAATATAAAGCAGGCTACATGAAAAAGACCTCTAGTCCAGCAGTTCTTAAGTACCATAAGAAGTGTGAACAAAAGGCGCCAGAAGAATATATATTAATGGTCAACTTCTTCTGTTCTTGCAATGGACAAAGGAAGAGGAACTACTAAGTTTGCCTTCATATGAACAGTATTTCCAGGAACACAAAAATACTATAGATGCAAACATAGGCAGCTTGGAGTATCATACTGACATTATTGAGGAAGCAATCCAAGACTTTTACGAAAATGGCCCGCAAAAACATGCCTTTGATGAGATCGCTCCAGCTGTAAAACAAGATCAAAGTGAGATGTTGGAATGAGTTCATTTGGACCCTGAGGCAGCAATACTACAGCCACTTCCAGAGCATAATGAATCAGTTAACTCTGCCATAGATGTTGTGCATGGGAAGTCAATTGTTTACAGCATAGAAATGAGACATGGTGTCCGCCCTGATGATGATTATCATACTCTAGTACAGTCATTAAATGAGAAACAGAGAGATGTCCAACAGCATGTTTTAAACTGGTGTTCCAGAATGTCCAAGAAACATAAGACAGGCATCATCCCGGAGCGGCTATGTCTCTTTTTATCAGGGAGTGCTGGTTCAGGAAGTGTCACCTGATTTCAGCACTGTACCAAATGGCAGTCAGGACACTGCAGGTTGTGGGTTGTGGGGGACAACCCAGATGATGGGACAGTTACCCTGGCTGCTCCCACTGGGTCGGCCGCACACAACATTTTTGGTGTCACTCTACATGCCGCCTTTCTTCTACTCCTGTGACAAACACAGAGTTATGTAAGATTGTCAGATGAGAAAATAAATGGGCTCCGAGCAAAGGCAGCAGGAAAGCTTCAGCTACTCATCATTGATGAAATATCCATGGACAGCTGTAACAAATTTCTTCAAATCCACAACAAATTATGTTAAATTATAAGAGTGACAGAGCCTTTTGGTGACATTTCAGTTGTTGTGTTCGGTGACCTGTATCAACTGCCTCCCGTTCTGCAGCCATTTGTATTCAAACCTGGACATATCATAGCCAATTCGTCAGGATCCCTTTGGAGACTTTTCTTCTACGAAGACCTAGAAGAAATAATGAAACAGAAGGATGATATGGACTTTGCCTTGCTACTAAACAGGGTTAGGATAGCAAAGCATACTGACAAAGATATAGAGTTCCTGAAGTCTAGAGAAATTGAACAGCCAAAACTATCCCAGAAACACTCTTCATGTCTTTGCGCAGAACTCAGCTGTTGATAAGTACTATGATACCATGCTGGATGCATTGGAGACAACACAGGTGTGTATTGTTGCAGTTGACAAGAAACCAGCAACTTTTACACATTATGACGTCAAATCAGATTCGAGATTTACGGGAGGACTTGCATCTATGATACGTATGGCCGTTGATGCAAAGGTCATGCAGATTTCCAACATAGATGTGATAGATGGATTAGTCGATGGGGCACAGAGCACTGTAGTAGATATCACTCGGTCAGGATCAGAGGTTTCTGTCATCCTCGTTCAGTTTGATTATTCTGTTGCTGGAGCAAAAGCTAGGGCGAACTCTAGGCATGTTAAGGAAACCAGAAGATTTTCCCAGGCTACACCTATAGAAAGAAGTGAGATCTTATTCCCTGTACACAAGAAGAATAGAGGACTAACCATAACCAGACACCAGTTCCCACTCAAATTGGCCTGGGCTTGCACAATTCACAAGGTTCAAGGCCTCATTGTATCAAGGATTGTAGTGAGTTTCAAACACAGGTTCATTGATGGTCAAGCTTATGTTGCTCTTAGTAGTGTCAAATCAGCAGATGGTCTATTTTTACTCGATTTGATCCTGCCAAGATTCGTGCTAGCATTGTTGTTCTTAGGGAGATGGACATACTAACGAACGAAAGATGTCTGGTACCTTACAGCACCTTCTCTCAAGATAGCCAAACAACTGTTATATCAGTCCTCAATGTTAGGTCTCTTCCAAACCACTGTGCTGACATATTGAAGGACCCTTCATTTCTTATGTCTGATGTGATAGTTTTGACCGAGACCTGGCTTTCTGGAACCATTGCCTCCTACACTTTGTTGCCAAGTGGACAGTTCAATGGGCAGCGAGTAGACAGAAAGTCTCCGGTCAATTGCCACATAAGTGCTGACGGAGTCCTCGTCGCATTGAAGATGCCATACCAGATGACGGTGTTCAAGAAATATACTAGCCAGTATATCCAGATCATGACGGTACACATATCTGCCATTCAACAAAAAGGGTTGTATATCCTGGCAGTCTACAGCTCCCCAGATCGACATAACAGCCCAGAGTCCCTTCTGCAGCAAAGTAAAGCCAGGCTGGCCACCATACCACACAACGAGCCATGTATGATCATTGGTGACATAAATGAGGATGCACTAGCAACTACACATGGACCCATACAAACCGCTATAAAGAGTTTACACGTCCTAGACCACATTTACACAAGAAACATTGACTGTATGGACACATGTGTCTCAGCAACCTACTATAGCGACCATCACTGGGCCTCGTGCAACCTGAAGTTTTAGTTGGTTTCAGGTGATTAAGTGACATATACATGGAAAGAGTTATTACAAAATAATAGATGAATAATTGAAATTACCTGTTTGAAGTATATCTTTCCATCTGTTTCCTACCTACCTCAGTTGTAACTCTGCTGTTTTGTAACTATTTATATCACAGTCACTTGCATTATTACTATAAAAGAGTTGTCTAGAACTATTGATAGTGCAGAGAAGATGTCTTAGACACGTGTTTGATCTGACTTTGCAAAAGGCGCCAGAAGAATATATATTAATGGTCAACTTCTTCTGTTCTTGCAATGGACAAAGGAAGAGGAACTACTAAGTTTGCCTTCATATGAACAGTATTTCCAGGAACACAAAAATACTATAGATGCAAACATAGGCAGCTTGGAGTATCATACTGACATTATTGAGGAAGCAATCCAAGACTTTTACGAAAATGGCCCGCAAAAACATGCCTTTGATGAGATCGCTCCAGCTGTAAAACAAGATCAAAGTGAGATGTTGGAATGAGTTCATTTGGACCCTGAGGCAGCAATACTACAGCCACTTCCAGAGCATAATGAATCAGTTAACTCTGCCATAGATGTTGTGCATGGGAAGTCAATTGTTTACAGCATAGAAATGAGACATGGTGTCCTCCCTGATGATGATTATCATACTCTAGTACAGTCATTAAATGAGAAACAGAGAGATGTCCAACAGCATGCTTTAAACTGGTGTTCCAGAATGTCCAAGAAACATAAGACAGGCATCATCCCGGAGCGGCTATGTCTCTTTTTATCAGGGAGTGCTGGTTCAGGAAGTGTCACCTGATTTCAGCACTGTACCAAATGGCAGTCAGGACACTGCAGGTTGTGGGTTGTGGGGGACAACCCAGATGATGGGACAGTTACCCTGGCTGCTCCCACTGGGTCGGCCGCACACAACAATTTTGATGTCACTCTACATGCCGCCTTTCTTCTACTCCTGTGACAAACACAGAGTTATGTAAGATTGTCAGATGAGAAAATAAATGGGCTCCGAGCAAAGGCAGCAGGAAAGCTTCAGCTACTCATCATTGATGAAATATCCATGGACAGCTGTAACAAATTTCTTCAAATCCACAACAAATTATGTTAAATTATAAGAGTGACAGAGCCTTTTGGTGACATTTCAGTTGTTGTGTTCGGTGACCTGTATCAACTGCCTCCCGTTCTGCAGCCATTTGTATTCAAACCTGGACATATCATAGCCAATTCGTCAGGATCCCTTTGGAGACTTTTCTTCTACGAAGACCTAGAAGAAATAATGAAACAGAAGGATGATATGGACTTTGCCTTGCTACTAAACAGGGTTAGGATAGCAAAGCATACTGACAAAGATATAGAGTTCCTGAAGTCTAGAGAAATTGAACAGCCAAAACTATCCCAGAAACACTCTTCATGTCTTTGCGCAGAACTCAGCTGTTGATAAGTACTATGATACCATGCTGGATGCATTGGAGACAACACAGGTGTGTATTGTTGCAGTTGACAAGAAACCAGCAACTTTTACACATTATGACGTCAAATCAGATTCGAGATTTACGGGAGGACTTGCATCTATGATACGTATGGCCGTTGATGCAAAGGTCATGCAGATTTCCAACATAGATGTGATAGATGGATTAGTCGATGGGGCACAGAGCACTGTAGTAGATATCACTCGGTCAGGATCAGAGGTTTCTGTCATCCTCGTTCAGTTTGATTATTCTGTTGCTGGAGCAAAAGCTAGGGCGAACTCTAGGCATGTTAAGGAAACCAGAAGATTTTCCCAGGCTACACCTATAGAAAGAAGTGAGATCTTATTCCCTGTACACAAGAAGAATAGAGGACTAACCATAACCAGACACCAGTTCCCACTCAAATTGGCCTGGGCTTGCACAATTCACAAGGTTCAAGGCCTCATTGTATCAAGGATTGTAGTGAGTTTCAAACACAGGTTCATTGATGGTCAAGCTTATGTTGCTCTTAGTAGTGTCAAATCAGCAGATGGTCTATTTTTACTCGATTTGATCCTGCCAAGATTCGTGCTAGCATTGTTGTTCTTAGGGAGATGGACATACTAACGAACGAAAGATGTCTGGTACCTTACAGCACCTTCTCTCAAGATAGCCAAACAACTGTTATATCAGTCCTCAATGTTAGGTCTCTTCCAAACCACTGTGCTGACATATTGAAGGACCCTTCATTTCTTATGTCTGATGTGATAGTTTTGACCGAGACCTGGCTTTCTGGAACCATTGCCTCCTACACTTTGTTGCCAAGTGGACAGTTCAATGGGCAGCGAGTAGACAGAAAGTCTCCGGTCAATTGCCACATAAGTGCTGACGGAGTCCTCGTCGCATTGAAGATGCCATACCAGATGACGGTGTTCAAGAAATATACTAGCCAGTATATCCAGATCATGACGGTACACATATCTGCCATTCAACAAAAAGGGTTGTATATCCTGGCAGTCTACAGCTCCCCAGATCGACATAACAGCCCAGAGTCCCTTCTGCAGCAAAGTAAAGCCAGGCTGGCCACCATACCACACAACGAGCCATGTATGATCATTGGTGACATAAATGAGGATGCACTAGCAACTACACATGGACCCATACAAACCGCTATAAAGAGTTTACACGTCCTAGACCACATTTACACAAGAAACATTGACTGTATGGACACATGTGTCTCAGCAACCTACTATAGCGACCATCACTGGGCCTCGTGCAACCTGAAGTTTTAGTTGGTTTCAGGTGATTAAGTGACATATACATGGAAAGAGTTATTACAAAATAATAGATGAATAATTGAAATTACCTGTTTGAAGTATATCTTTCCATCTGTTTCCTACCTACCTCAGTTGTAACTCTGCTGTTTTGTAACTATTTATATCACAGTCACTTGCATTATTACTATAAAAGAGTTGTCTAGAACTATTGATAGTGCAGAGAAGATGTCTTAGACACGTGTTTGATCTGACTTTGCAAAAGGCGCCAGAAGAATATATATTAATGGTCAACTTCTTCTGTTCTTGCAATGGACAAAGGAAGAGGAACTACTAAGTTTGCCTTCATATGAACAGTATTTCCAGGAACACAAAAATACTATAGATGCAAACATAGGCAGCTTGGAGTATCATACTGACATTATTGAGGAAGCAATCCAAGACTTTTACGAAAATGGCCCGCAAAAACATGCCTTTGATGAGATCGCTCCAGCTGTAAAACAAGATCAAAGTGAGATGTTGGAATGAGTTCATTTGGACCCTGAGGCAGCAATACTACAGCCACTTCCAGAGCATAATGAATCAGTTAACTCTGCCATAGATGTTGTGCATGGGAAGTCAATTGTTTACAGCATAGAAATGAGACATGGTGTCCTCCCTGATGATGATTATCATACTCTAGTACAGTCATTAAATGAGAAACAGAGAGATGTCCAACAGCATGTTTTAAACTGGTGTTCCAGAATGTCCAAGAAACATAAGACAGGCATCATCCCGGAGCGGCTATGTCTCTTTTTATCAGGGAGTGCTGGTTCAGGAAGTGTCACCTGATTTCAGCACTGTACCAAATGGCAGTCAGGACACTGCAGGTTGTGGGTTGTGGGGGACAACCCAGATGATGGGACAGTTACCCTGGCTGCTCCCACTGGGTCGGCCGCACACAACAATTTTGATGTCACTCTACATGCCGCCTTTCTTCTACTCCTGTGACAAACACAGAGTTATGTAAGATTGTCAGATGAGAAAATAAATGGGCTCCGAGCAAAGGCAGCAGGAAAGCTTCAGCTACTCATCATTGATGAAATATCCATGGACAGCTGTAACAAATTTCTTTAAATCCACAACAAATTATGTTAAATTATAAGAGTGACAGAGCCTTTTGGTGACATTTCAGTTGTTGTGTTCGGTGACCTGTATCAACTGCCTCCCGTTCTGCAGCCATTTGTATTCAAACCTGGACATATCATAGCCAATTCGTCAGGATCCCTTTGGAGACTTTTCTTCTACGAAGACCTAGAAGAAATAATGAAACAGAAGGATGATATGGACTTTGCCTTGCTACTAAACAGGGTTAGGATAGCAAAGCATACTGACAAAGATATAGAGTTCCTGAAGTCTAGAGAAATTGAACAGCCAAAACTATCCCAGAAACACTCTTCATGTCTTTGCACAGAACTCAGCTGTTGATAAGTACTATGATACCATGCTGGATGCATTGGAGACAACACAGGTGTGTATTGTTGCAGTTGACAAGAAACCAGCAACTTTTACACATTATGACGTCAAATCAGATTCGAGATTTACGGGAGGACTTGCATCTATGATACGTATGGCCGTTGATGCAAAGGTCATGCAGATTTCCAACATAGATGTGATAGATGGATTAGTCGATGGGGCACAGAGCACTGTAGTAGATATCACTCGGTCAGGATCAGAGGTTTCTGTCATCCTCGTTCAGTTTGATTATTCTGTTGCTGGAGCAAAAGCTAGGGCGAACTCTAGGCATGTTAAGGAAACCAGAAGATTTTCCCAGGCTACACCTATAGAAAGAAGTGAGATCTTATTCCCTGTACACAAGAAGAATAGAGGACTAACCATAACCAGACACCAGTTCCCACTCAAATTGGCCTGGGCTTGCACAATTCACAAGGTTCAAGGCCTCATTGTATCAAGGATTGTAGTGAGTTTCAAACACTGGTTCATTGATGGTCAAGCTTATGTTGCTCTTAGTAGTGTCAAATCAGCAGATGGTCTATTTTTACTCGATTTGATCCTGCCAAGATTCGTGCTAGCATTGTTGTTCTTAGGGAGATGGACATACTAACGAACGAAAGATGTCTGGTACCTTACAGCACCTTCTCTCAAGATAGCCAAACAACTGTTATATCAGTCCTCAATGTTAGGTCTCTTCCAAACCACTGTGCTGACATATTGAAGGACCCTTCATTTCTTATGTCTGATGTGATAGTTTTGACCGAGACCTGGCTTTCTGGAACCATTGCCTCCTACACTTTGTTGCCAAGTGGACAGTTCAATGGGCAGCGAGTAGACAGAAAGTCTCCGGTCAATTGCCACATAAGTGCTGACGGAGTCCTCGTCGCATTGAAGATGCCATACCAGATGACGGTGTTCAAGAAATATACTAGCCAGTATATCCAGATCATGACGGTACACATATCTGCCATTCAACAAAAAGGGTTGTATATCCTGGCAGTCTACAACTCCCCAGATCGACATAACAGCCCAGAGTCCCTTCTGCAGCAAAGTAAAGCCAGGCTGGCCACCATACCACACAACGAGCCATGTATGATCATTGGTGACATAAATGAGAATGCACTAGCAACTACACATGGACCCATACAAACCGCTATAAAGAGTTTACACGTCCTAGACCACATTTACACAAGAAACATTGACTGTATGGACACATGTGTCTCAGCAACCTACTATAGCGACCATCACTGGGCCTCGTGCAACCTGAAGTTTTAGTTGGTTTCAGGTGATTAAGTGACATATACATGGAAAGAGTTATTACAAAATAATAGATGAATAATTTAAATTACCTGTTTGAAGTATATATTTCCATCTGTTTTTTACCTACCTCAGTTGTAACTCTGCTGTTTTGTAACTTTTTATATCACAGTCACTTGCATTATTACTATAAAAGAGTTGTCTAGAACTATTGATAGTGCAGAGAAGATGTCTTAGACACGTGTTTGATCTGACTTTGCATGGATTTAAAAATTGCATAGAAATTATAGTGTGATGAAAATAATTTGATATATGTATTACGTATAACATGTATATTATGTAAATGTTATTATACAGTGCTTCAACTTACTGCATTGTCAAAAGTTCCAATCCTGATCCGATCCGTTTCAATCAGAAATGACTAATATTATTATTCATTTATCGTCTTGTGACATAAAATATAACAGTCGAGGCAAATAGTTTGGATCCAGGAGCAACGCCGAGTTACTCAGTGTCGCACCAGGCTCTAGACTATTTGTAATTGTGATGAAAGTAATAAAAATAATTCAAAATAATCCATTCCCATTACTTTCTAGTCAATTTAATAAGTTGCAGTGCTGTACTCAGTGCTTTTAAGGCCAAAAACAAATTGTGTTTCCGAAAACATGGCATACAAGTTTGGTTAGTAGGTCGCGACCTTTATATTTATTTGTTTTTTAGTCCAGAATGGTACATGTTAATATGAAATGGAAGTGATATTTGAGCATAAAATACCCCAGATAGCACACATTTTGACATAGAGGCAGACTAGCAAATAACTGCTGGACTGTCGGCTGCCTGTCACTATGTCAGCATGTGTGCTATTTTGAACGAAGTTATGCAATGTGGCTGGAGGAAAACTATTAAAAACTATTTATTTAGATTTTTGTTTTTACTTTCATAATTTGTTGTTTTGGAAAGTCAATAAAAAATGGGTTGGGTGGGGGAGGGGTTAAAAAGTACCCATAGGTGAATTAAGTATACCCCGATTAGACATCAGGAAGGACTTGATTTGCAAAAGTCGCCCCAAGTCGTCACCAGGGTTAAACGAGTTTACACCGTTTATGCTAGATTTTTGGTCAGAACCATGTGAATGCAGAGCATGCACCATTATTTACATGATGTCTAATCTGGATTTGCATTACTTTTGTTAGAGCAATCGTCTGTAGGTTAACATTATTTCTTTAATATATATGTTGTGTAAAACATATAATTGCATTATATGCCATATAGCACTTTTTATTACAAAATGTCACTCTTGCTAATAAATGCTTGGTATTTTGGGCCGGAGTCCTTAACCTTTCATAAAATTTTGTCATTGTCATCTTTGTCCTTTGCATTGACAGTTTAGTACATTCAATGACATTTCCAATGCCAGTATTCATAAGTTAGTCAGGATACCTACTGGGGGCATAGTGTTTCTCAAACACATCTTGTTGTTTAATGAACTTGCTACAATAATGTGAACTTAATTATTACTTTATTTAAAACAAACTTTGCTGATTTGATTTGAAGCGTGACATATATATATATATATATATATATATATATATATATATATATATATATATATATATATATATATATATATATATATATATATATAATATAAGTATGTCATGAATTATACATGCTGTCGTTGCCATGTCTGCCTTTGACACGTTTGTGTCACGTGTGTACTGTAAATAAAATTGTGCGGCATCAAACATTTTTTTTAAATTTGAGATGATAATGTTTGTGATCCAATTAATCGCAGAACGTCTCAATTCACCTTCATAGTATATGAGCACATTCAGATAGGAAAAACAAGTCAGGTGATGTTAATGGAACTATTACATGCATAACGGTTATATTAGCATTTTTTTCTAATAAATACGCTATATGTTATGTCGGAAATGCGTGATTACAATGAGCTGTAAACATGCTTCACTGATGTGTACTCAAAATGCTTTGACTATTAATACATTGGGCACAACATTTGGTGCCACGTGTACCCTATATAACCGTCTGTTCTTTTTAAAAAGGCATGTTCTGGTAATAGGCCGTGTCCAGCAAGAAGTTGAAAGGCTTACAAAAATTCAAAGTGTGTCCTATCGTTGCGATAAAAGCATCAATGTAGTCGGAGAAGAAGTACCCGGTATGTTGTGAAAAATGGCAGTATGTGTCACCAGTATTATTACTGTTGCACCTGTTATACTGTTTTATTTGTTTAATTGTTCAAGGTTTTTTAATTGAATTGTGTTTATTTTTTATAACATTTGACCCGGTGACTAGTTTTCACGCGACCTAAATTCAAACTATTCATAGAATTCGTCAAGAAACAATTTCTGAAAATGTTTTTTAAATTGTAAGTAATGAACCAGTTTTTGGACTTTTCACGAACGTGAACCATTGAACCATATTGGAACAAGGCCTTGACATTGTCAATGTGAACATTCTGGATAAGTTACATCAAGATTGAGCTATTACGAGCAACCAATACATCAAGTGAGTTTCTTAATGAAACCATGATATCCGGTCCCCAGAGATTATACTAGCGAGTTTATTAGAAATATGTATCTTATCTTGTTTAAGTAGATGTATATTTCAAATGGCTTAAGCAATCGGGTTGATTGAAATTGCATTTAATGTTATAAATGATTTACTAGGCCTGGACATACCCCCCCGATCTGGCCCAAAGATAATGTGTTGTGAGTGCATTGCATACTAAATTTAAATACAAAAGATATATGTCAAAAATATGTGGGTCCCCGAAAATTGCCAGTATCATTAACCCATAATAAATACAAAATACCGGAAGTTGAAGGCAACGTTCAAATGGGGAGTGGGGCGGCGGGGGGGGGGGGAACACGCGCAAGAAAATGATCCTATAATTGATACATGTACACCACCAGCCCCCAGTTGTAGAGAGGCTTATATGTTCACAGATTACAGCATGCTAAGCAGACACTTATTGCATCATTACAGCACTTTTGTTACACAATATCTATGACGCATGTTTAATGTGTATGCACTATTATATAGATCTTGAATTTGGTTTACCTTATGTTTTATTAAAACGTCTTAGAGGCTCGCACACAAATTAACACAATTTCAGAATATAATGGCACCATTTCATTTTTTCAAAAAACCGTGGAGTAAAAAACTGAGAGTGATTATTTCAAGAAGTCATCGATGACTAAATAAAATCTTTCCAGCATGGTATGCTTTTTTTCTTCCTCATCGGCACTTACAGGCATGCGACGATCACTGGTGAGTCCCGTGCGGGGAAAACTGGGCTTAATGCATGTGTATAAAGGGTCGTTCAAGATAAGATTGTGAAGCCCGCAAACGCATTAAACCCCGTTTTCCGAGAACAGGCTCTATTTATGATAAATACCTTAGCTTTTTATCTTGCTAAAATTTTCCCAACACATTTTGCGTCCGCAAGGTATTCGTACATTTATTTTCTGGTAAACTGGTATCAATTTCGCACGAGCGTTCATACAAACATATATGCACGTTCGTAAACCAAGTGTTTTAACTAGGGATGGTAACGATTATCCGGATATCGGGATATCCGAATAGTGGTCAAGTATCCGAATTGTAAAAGAGGATCCGAATACTTGATGAAACGATATTACCCCTGCTATTATGCTCCCTGTGTTCCTTATCGGATATTTTGACGTTAATCTGTATACCAGACATCGTTGACACACTGACACAAATCCGTTAATTGATTTTCGCTCAGCGGTTCCCGATCACCTTGGTGATAATGGCCGAGTTGCATAATTGCCAACTTGCGCCTCCGTGTTTTGTTTTATGGTCCTTACTTTCCGATCAATGACACCAATTGACATCTCGCCAACTGTCAATCAGATTCTTATCTAAATATCCATCGACCAATAAGCGATCGATAAATCGTGCGCGCCGGTTGCTAACGACATGTCCGCTATTTTCTATACAAGCCGAATGCGTAGCTGTTTAACGTCACTTTTGACCTTACCTGACCTTTGTAAGTGTCCAATAAAATTCAAATAATATTTCTCGCGGCTAGACATGAATGAATACACTTCATTTATTCCATTGGCTGATTTGAGCATACCACCAGAACATTTGAAACATGAACGGCTTGATAGATTTACACTCAACTCTTGTCATCAATACAGTTTGTGCGAGCACCTTTTATTTTCAGAGGATTGCCAGCGCAAGATATTGTACTTTAAGGTTATGTTCTCATATTTAGTAATTACTTTCATAATGCAGTCTGTGAACTAGTATATTTAAGTTCATAAACGTATCGTTTTTCCCTATCCTGATATTCGTTTTTGCCAAACCATTTTAAATGGTTTTCGAAATTGAACATTAAACACGTAAAAGTATAAAGTTTTAAACAAGCCGTCGTTCGAGCAGTTGAAGCGTGGCCTCACTTTAATGCATTACATTCCAACCCGCAAGGTATCAGGGTCAGTTCGCGGCCAGTAAACCATTCGTTATATAAATATAGACGCTATCGCGTGAACTTGGTGTACTGGAATTTTCTTTATACCAGAAATATGTTAAATAAAGATATTCAGCGATATAATAATGGTATGTCAATAATAGATTCTTAATGTGTTTTAAACAATACCATGATAAATATTATTTTTGATTAATTAAACAAGAATTATTCCACCATATTGACTAATGTATTAAGCATGAGCGCGATGATTCTCGATACTGTTAATAATGGAATCAAATAGCAATGCCCGACAAACCACTAAAACAGGTTTGTTCGAAGAACGCGCGTATAAATATATAAAATATGTACGAATACTTTGCGTGTGGCCGGTTGACTCATATGTTTTAATTCCACTTCCATTCTTCTTTTGGTTTTCTGTTTTGTATTTATAGGTTTATGACCAGCAAAATGTAATAATGTAAAATAATATAAAGAAGTTAAACTCCAGCTGCTGGAGCAGTATTGAATTTTCATTAAAAACAATTAGTTGGTCCTTTATTTAAGGCAAGTGACCGATTGCCCAAACAGTACAAAACAGCACAATACAGCACAATACAAACCAACATAAACACAAAATATGAATAAAGCTGGGGTCTCCGCCTTGGAACGGTCAATGCAAAGCATTGGGGGTTTAAACCTGGTTATAGAGCGCTCAACCTCACACTTGGCCCAGCAATATTCATAATACATTTAAGTGTAAATAAAATTTAACGTCATAGCATTGTAACTCAAATTAAACAATAATAAAAGGGAATTAAAACGCATTCAATTTAATTACTATTTAATTACTCAATTGCATTGAAGATACAAGAGTAACAGAATTACAACTTTTTGACGAACGATCAAATAAAACTATTAACAATTGTCAACTACATTCCTTCTTTATAGAAAAGATTTGAGAATGTAGAATCATAGAGTTAATATCTCAGATAATCATCGCGCAAATACAGGAAGAAGCAGCAATAATGGGTGTAAAAATTCCATATTACATAGCTTGGTTGTTTATGTGACTGCTAAACAAATTAAAAATAATTAAATCAAACAAGAAACGCCTATCAGAGAGAAAATATAAATAAAATGGAACATTATAAACCCAATGACCTATGCATGTAGATTACAACTGGGAAAGTCGGTCGTATGACGTCACAAAAATCCATAATGACATAATGACGTGAACAAATTCCAAGGGCAGTACTAAATAAAAATATTAATGGGGCTGTGCTACTAATAAAACAAGTTTACGTGATTTAATATTAAGAAGCAAATGAATACAAATGGTAATACCATTAAAGCGACATTATTGGAATCAAACAGTATATAGGTGTTTTGACAACTGAAGACAGAAATGATTTGAATTACGATTTGAGTCCAAATGTAGTTTACATGCAGATTTGTTCATACGAGCCGCGAAAACCCCGCGTTACATCCCGTACTGCGTGTGATGCAGCTAAGAACTGCACAGAAAAAGACATTCGCTTTCTTTGATCTCATTCATTGAACTCTTTACCTTTCACCAACTTCATCCACAATCAACGCCGTATAACTTTAAAAAAATATTTTTTGTTATTTATTCAACGAGTTTTGTTTATTTTGTTCGAAAAATAGGAAATAAAATATAAAGAAACGCTGTAAATAAGATTTATGTACATGCAGATAGATATAAAGAGACTGATAAGTAGTTTATGCAGAAACAAAATCCATTTCGAATCATGCAATATGAAGTTTTGTTACATGCACTACAAATCTGTTAACCAATTGTAAAGATCTCTCCTGTTGCATTGATGAGAAATCCAATATATAATTTTCTTCATGTTGGTATGTGAGGTCTCATGTTTAGGTCTTCATGTGTGTTCATAAAGAAATATATATTTTAGGTGTAACCTACATGCAACCATATATTTTAATGTTCTCTGTGCAACAAATATACAAATTTTCATTTTTATTTGCATAATTATTATGACGTTGTGTTGAAAGTGCAAAATATGTTGTTGCATGTTTTGGCCAGGGAATAGTCATAATACAACTAACAATACTTAACATATTTTCATCTTTTAATTTTCTTTTAATTTAAAACACTCTATTTTGAAATGAATTGGTTTCCTGTTTAGTTACACCCCAGAAAGCAAAGATTTAAAGGATGTTTATTGAAGTCCCTTGGTCGGTCACTCTGCACAGGATTGATTTGCGATAATCTACTTTCACATCTCTCAAGCGAAAAAAACAACAAAAGCATGTCATCAAAACAGTTTTGATCGTTTTGTTAGATCAATATTGTAGTTGTCGGCAGACTGGCTGACAGGAAATTGTGACTTGTGAATGGTAAATTACCCGTTTCAGACTAGTCGGTCATAGAAAGTTTACACTCCTTTATACTCCTTGTAAATAGCAAGTTACTAGACACCATACAGTATTGCTGCAGCAAAATATAATTTTGCATTATTTCTCCCAGTTTATTTGTACCGGCCAATTGACTAGTTCATATGTAGCACACACAATGGGAGTGGTGTTAATTGTTGTTGTAAATATACTTTCCTTGTCCGGTGCTCATGAATATTTGAACTATACAATGAAATATACTTTCCTTGCCAGGTGCTTATGAATTATTGGACTATACAATGAAATATACTTTCCTTGTCATGTGCTTATGAATAATTGGACTATGCAATGAGAAAAGTAAAAAAAATGGCTTTGCACTTTTATCAAGTCGAATTAAATTCCTTACTTTCTTAGTGATAACTTTCCTCTTGTTTTTGTTTAAAGATGATTGTTTAAAATTTTAAAGCATTATTATCTAGTGAAAAACTGTGTTGACAACTTACGCCATTCTTATACTAGGTTCCAAATTTGAAGTCACATCACAGTACATGTAGTATGGAATTTAATTTTTGGTAAATTTTGAATCAACAAATTGAATTACTAGTATTACTATTCAATATTAAAATGTTATCTAAGTATGCATACAGCTCTAAATAAAGTAAGGTTGAATTTAAAATTGATACAAACTCACATACTTTAGTAAATCTATCTGTTTGTATACATTTGAAATCAATCTGACTATGTAACCATTTGCTAATTTTTCAACAAAAGTATAAACCAATAATCGGTAAACTTATTCTGTGATGTCTTTTAAAGCAGCATCTGTTCAATTAATTTATGATCTGTGGAGCTTTAATGTCAAATTCGACCCTGTACCACAATCAGAGGTAAAGTGAAAATGGCTATGTGTAAACAGCATAAAACCAAAAAAGCTTGCGAGTAACTGGCAGTGTGTTCAAGTTTTATGCTGTTTGCTGCTCATCAGTATCTAAGGGTTGGAAATGAAGCCTTAAAACTTGAATTCAGTAAGAAATATATTTTATAAATGGAACTTTCTACGGGACTACAAACATGTCAAAATACGTATCTAAGTGGTGAAGGGCTAAATGTCATATTCGACCTTTTACCATAGTGGTTATTAAAGACGCCACATTGACGGTGAAATCAGTGAACACTAACAAACAACGATGTTTGTTTGTCCCCGGGCTATATATGTCTGAATGGTACATGTACAGGTAGTTGTCCATCAACTCTGTTCTATTATACATATATCTGACATTTTTACTTCAAAAGAATCGATTCATAGTCAGTTTTTGGTTTCAGTTATTGAACATGAAGTTATAATATGCGAACAATTAGAAAAACAAATTTACAAAGATGAACTGCTTCTTTAAATACACAATATGTCGGTTATCATCTTTCTCGTAAATCCAAAAAATAAAGACTACGTAAAAAATAAATGTAACAGGTAAAGGGTTTCAGTTATGGATTTATCATCAATTAAAATAGATTGTTAAAAATATTTTCTAAAGCTTTTCATTGCAAATATGTGTATTTCTAACATGCAACTCCAGATAGATGATTTAGAGGAATTTAATTTCTACAATTTCCAACGCGTAAATGTGGTCTTGATAAGTGCTAATGGAAGCTTCAATATGTAGAAAAACCAAAATTAACAACATCCCCTTTATAGAAAATTAATTTACTTCAGAAACTGAAATGTCATATAAGCAATATTAATTATGAATTATATTGCGTGTATATGTACACTAATAGGGAATATTGGTATTTGCGTAACTTAACGAAATCAACGTTATAAAGCGCTTTTTATGTCAGAAACAACTATTGTATGTTACTATTTTAATAAAACGTATCGATGCCACCGTTTTCTTGGTCTGCACTTTTATGTATAATACCATGGGGGATTTTGGTACCCGCTCGGTGTCAGAAAGCGTGTAAAACAAAATTCCAGTTATAAAGCGATATACGTGTAAAATACATGTGGACAAAATGTTTGGTTAGTATTTTCGTAAAAAAACATGGGTAAATACCAGTGTAGAGGTATTAATTTATTACTAATACCACCATTACTCATAGTAACCGGTTAGATTCCGGTAAGGGCGCAAGCGTTTGGGAGCGTGTTTAAAGTACTGAAACATCCGTTATACACAGCTAATGTTCTTTATAAACTTACATTGTTTTACATTTGCATAATAAATATGTGACACAAATGCCATTTACCAATGAGCCACGTGAATAAGTAGGCGGGGCGATCATCATCAAGGCGAGATGTCAAATGGCTACATGGCGACAATCGACGGGTGCAACAGTATGAAAACATTATCTCTGCCCAATCAAATAAAAGTTTTTCATTTGGTCAATCAATTTTTATCTGTTAAAAAAGAGTACACGAATTGCGATTTCCCAAACTGGCATATGTCGCCCAAAGTTTTCTGGCAATTCCGGCAACATCGGGTCCGTCTGAGCGCGGTTTTCGTCGGCCGGCTTGGTACTTACCAAGCTAAGGAACAGACTCAATAGCGACTTAGTCGATGCAATTATATTCATAAACAAGAACCTTAGGTCAGTGCATCTTAGCAAATACAAATAAAATTAAACTGAATATATTAAATGTATGTAGAATGTACAGTATATATCGTAGTATGATTTTGTTTTAGTTTACGATGTGTGTGTGAGTTTTTTTTTAAAGAAATTACGTATTTTTCGACTTTGATATTGTTCTTATAAATAAAATAATTAAAATAAAGAAATCATATAAATGCGTTATATTGTGTTTTATTTTATTATGTAAACAGTGCACATTAACGAATTCACAGTGTTGTGATGATGGTTACAGCCTTATGTAGTTTACTTACAAAAGAATACGGATATCCGGATAAATTCGGATAGCGGATACGGTTATCCGGATACCGATTTCGGATACGAGTCCCATCCCTAGTTTTAACATATTGTCAAAATTGCAATTTTTCACACAAAAAAAGAATTGATTCTAAAAAACCTGTTAATGAGGCGGCGTTATACCACTAATGAAGTAGACTCATACCGGAAAAAGCTTCGTTTATTAATAATCATTTTTTGAAATTTATAAACATAAGGATGTTTACAAACGCGAAACGATTTAATAATTTATATGTTATAAAGTTCATTAATAATAAATAAAACCCACTTTTCTTCATTCCTGCTTAATATATCATTTTGTGGCATATTATACACAGTGATGTACACTGAAACAGGTAAGAACTCACAGAAACATCATGTACAACATTTTCTGGAAAAGTTCCAATAACTTATGTAATGTATTTCATATTAATTGATAAAGTCAGAATGATGGACACTGTATTGGCTAGTGCTCACAGAACCACCACCATTTGTCTTATCTAATTGTAGTAGATGCATATTTCAAAATTTTTAGTAGTTAAAGTCATTAAGCGAATCAACTAAACGGCATATTGTGTGTTTGCAGGCTTTTGACTGTTTGTTACGACTGTGTTAGTAACTGCGTGTTTGCAGGCGTTTGACTGTTTCGGCTGTGTTAGTAACTGCGTGTTTGCAGGCTTTTGACTGTTTCGGCTGTGTTAGAAATTGTGTGTCTGCAGGCTTTTGACTGTTTCGGCTGTGTTAGTAACTGCGTGTTTGCAGACTTTTGACTGTTTCGGCTGTGTTAGTAACTGCGTGTTTGCACGCTTTTGACTGTTTCGGCTGTGTTAGTAACTGCGTATTTGCAGGCTTTTGACTGTTTCGGCTGTTCTAGTAACTGCGTGTTTGCAGGCTTTTGACTGTTTCGGCTGTGTTAGTAACCGAGTGTTTGCAGGCTTTTGACTGTTTCGGCTGTGTTAGTAACTGCGTGTTTGCAGGCTTTTGACTGTTTCGGCTGTGTTAGTAAATTACATGGAACTCAATTCGTATTTGCAGAATCTCGCATTTTTCTCAAATTGAATTGATTGAAGCATGACATAAATGCTTTAAATAATATCAAAACAAACGGGTACGCTGAACATTTTGTTAAAACTTTTAAACATATGCTAAAAGCTTATTAAAATGACAGGAGGCAGTTCAATCGAAGGGTCATTATTTCTGTTAGTTTACATTGTAAGACATAAGTGACGTTACTTTTTATCGACTCATGAACATTCAAGTGCGGTTAAAAAAAAGTCAGATCTACATGTAAACTGAGCTTTATCTTTGGATTGAGATTTTAAAGGGGCATTTTCACAGATTTTGTCATGTATTGAAGTTTGTCAATAAATAATCGAACCACAGAGCCCTGGAGTCCTGGAGGAAAAGTCTATCACTAAGTCCTCTCGGCCATCCGTGTTCATATAATAAAGAGAGTATGTTATACTTTGTATAAGCAATCCTCGTAGTATCACAAAATATAACGATAACAACAGAACTCTCCAAATCATTCGATCGTTTCGCGTTGCAACGCTTTATAATTTTCAGGTTTTTAAATCGTCAAAAGATGCGTTTAATGGATATTGTAGAGCACGGTAAATGTTCAGTATTACTGTTTCCTCACAAATATCATTACTGAAACGAAAATTTGCGAATCTGAAACATTTTTTTAAAATTTGTCAATTTACCAAAACGTGAAAATGGTGAGATGTCCTTTCTTTGCAATTAATTTTTTTAAGAATTTATCTCTTCCAAGCGTGAGGTTTGTGCGCTAAAACGGTTTACCATTTCCGATTCTTTGATTCGAATGCATTGTTCCAAGGTGTTCAACCTACTTGTAGCAATGATTGAATCACCTGGACTTGATCTCACAAAAATTCTTACTTCGGTTTTTAAGGATTGGATTAAAGTGTCTTTTCTTTATTGCAATAAATGTATCAAACATGTTTGAAGCAAAAATCATCTAAAGCTTCGAATGAAAGTTAGTGGTAAAGTTCATAACACACATGCATTTTAATTAAAACAATAAACTTTGAAAAAGTATAAAATTTCCATCTATTCAGCAACTTAAGAAAGTGTTTCTTAAAACCAACTTAAGAATTTTCGAAATATAGGGGAAAGCGGATGCAATTGGAGTTTCACTTTGTTTGTCCTTTAAATAGAACGAAAGCATCATGTTTTGTCAAAGTATTTTTAGATAAAAATAGAGGTAATTTATGATGGGTCTTAATGCAAGTAAAAATCTTAAGTGTTATGTCCAAAATTTATCTCAAAATACTTTAAATCTTCAGGATTAAAACATATTTAGATCCGTTTGTAAATCCTAGTATGATTACTTATCCTCTTCATGTTTTGTTGATTGCGCTAGTGTTTTATTTATCCAAAGAGAATAAAATGTACATCTGCAATACTATTTTCGAGTTAATCTTACTACTTTTTGTTTCAGAGGCCGAAACAATGTCGGGAAAATATACAGTTTTTACTTAGTAAGTGACTAAAATGGTGTACCTGCTTATTTTAGCTTATATCAGATAGACCATTGATATACTTCGATGGGCACAATTGATTGTTTCATTAATGAATAGTGGGAAATATAAAGTGTCTTTTTCCGTACCGAAACTAAAACATTCTTTCAATATATCCTTTATTTAGATATAAAAAGACATCAACGACCGTGTTTTTTTCATCGACTGCAGAACACTTTGAGGGTGAGTGGACACACTTTGAATTTGTTACTGCTTTTTATTAGTGTTTTAATTTAGATATTTTTCAGTAATCAATTATTCTATTTAAAAAGGTTTGAGTGCGTTTTCGACTATTTGTTAAATTAACCATTCGGTAATTGTTATTTTTACCGGTACTTAAGGGACTTCGGTTTAAACCGTTTCCAAAGCAACCTTAAAAACATAAAGTGCGCCGAGACACCTATCGTCCTATATGGGATTCACAGTAAAAACAGTTTGCAGAGTGGTAACGGTGCCTTTGAAAAATAAAATGTAAATATTATTGAAAATCTAAACGCTTTAAGATGTCACAACATTTTAATTATTACATAGTATGTATGTGTCACTGAGACAAAAGGCTTCAACAATATTATGCATTATAATATATTACACATTTTTTTTTTTAAATATATGTATGACATAGCATAACATTGCACTTGATTTATTATTTTACAGACATAAATAGCTCATTGCTATTTAAAAAATAACTTTCTCCATTAAGGTTCATTTACCCATGGCGATCCATTGTATTTTCTCTTTAAAACTTCAAAAGATGCATACAATGGATATTTTAGAGCATGTTAATGTTCAATATTAATGTTTCCCCACAAATATCATAACTACAACAAAAATTTGATAATCTGATTTTTTTTTTAATTTTGTCAATTTACTAAAACGTAAAAAGGTCCTTTTAACTAGGCCTACGTGCGATTTACTTATTTATCAACATAATTATTGTGGTGTTCTAGTTGTATCTTTAAATAAAATTCGCATTCAATAGTATCAATGCTTGTTTGAAGAAATTAAAAGCATGGACTTTGTTAAATAAATAAAAATACTTCATTTTATTTGCTCAATTATAATTTATACCTTAATTTGCAAAAAAAGTGCAACGGTAAAAAATCCAAATCTTCTATTTAATACTGCTCACCGATTATGTACCTTTATTCAGACATCAATGAAGTCTTTGATCGTTGACGTGTGTTATAATTTCTCTACCTGCATCAAGGAGCTGAACAACATCCACCATGAAGGCTACACTGCTCTGCGCTTTCTTCGCCGTCTTCCTGGCCACTTCGTGTGGTAAGTCAGCATTTTCATAAATCTGAAATCTGTCTTTATTTATAACTCAACTTAACGCAAAGTTGTAAACGTATCGTTCAATTCGTAGACAATAGTATGTCCATAGGTTTATTTACATACGTATTATTCAACCAATCTAAACTACAATTAGTTATTATTTCTTAAATGTGTAAACAATAAAAAAAGTAATTTTATCAGCATTTACTATTTGTTTAAATTCAGAAAGGTCGGAGAAAACGTTTTTGCATTCAAATTTTCACTCATAAGTATCTTAAAACTAAGCGTTTGAAAACACATAGAAACGTCAATATTTGATAAACACGGCGAATTGTTTGTAATGCAAAATACATCAAGACAAAATCTTAAACACCATTCTGTTAACATCCAGCTAAACCGATGGGCGCATCGTGTTGAGTCATTGTATTTACACTGCTTATATATATTTCATTCCAGTCCTCGGAACCCCCGTCAACAATGGCAGAGGAATGGGTGGCTGTAAGTAGATCATTACAAGAGTAGTCTAGTGGTCAAATGAAATTCCTAACATTTGATGTATATCACAGTCAGTCAAATGCTTTCACTGTGAAAATTAACTTGTCGTTTTGTGAGCACAAATTTACAATTTAATTATATTTATATATAACACAATCACTTCGGAAATAATTATTGTATTATATCACAAACGAAGTAACTGATCATACAAAACATTTATACAACCTTTCTCTATTTGTATGCTACAGTATAGTATATTCTGCATTTGTATAAATGGGTACATAATAAGAAAGAAATAAAATTAGCAAAAGATTCATAACTCTAAGAGAGTGAAATGGCGACCTACAAGGCTACAACCCACTAATCTGGGTGGTTATGGTCGGGGGGGGGGGGTGGGTAAATGTGAAATTCGATTGAAGACTTTACGTTATCGATTTCAGAGGTTACACCGATACTTGACCTTTTCATTTTACATTTGCAGTAATATGCAGCACTGTTGGTAAATTTGTCAATTGTTATCATATCAAAAACGAACTAACTGAGCGTACAACACATACGCACACGCATTTTCTCTCTGTTTATTCTGTAGTCATGGGCGGTAAGAAAATGATGTACGAATTGGATGGCGAGATTGGCGACGATGGAATGATGTACGACTATGATGGCATGAGGACCGGTGGACAAATGGGAAACCGCAACGAAGGGTGTAAGCTGTGGTGCCAAGTAGGGTGGGTCAGATTCTGCTGCTGGTGGAGAATCTAGATACTAGAGCAGCAAAGAACAAGTAAGATGCTGGTGATAATGTCACAGCAAATGATTCTATTTGAGCCTCGTTCCGGGAAAACTGGGCTTAATACATGTGCGTAAAGTATTGTCCCAAATTAACATGTGTAATCCGCGCAAACTAATAAGCGACGATACTTTCCGCTTTTAAAGAATGTTTCGCTTGAAGGAAGACCCTCTTCAACGAAAATCCTTTTTAGACGGAAAATGTAGCTTTTGTGGATTTAACAGGCTAGTCTGGAATGACACTTAACGCAAATGCATTAAGCCCCGTTTTCCAAGAACGAGGCTAATTTCATTCTTTGTTGTAAATTAGAGATTCGAGCAAGCGCATTTAAGAGATGCTATTCTAGCCGATACGAGTAACCTTCATAATTCGGTCTTGAAAATAACAACTTATTAACAAAAACAATTAACAATTAAATCGGTCTAGCACAAGTATATGATCGCAGGATATTCATTGTAAATATCCATACTTGGTTATGTTAAATGCAGATTGTCAAAAGGCCCGTACAGTTAAAAAAAGAAATCCAAAGCCCGTAATATAATCCATAGAGACTTTGCTCTTAATTTAAAAGTTTTTAAGTAAATACAAGTAATTAAGCACGATGGTGTTTCTGGAAAGACGTCTTTATGTCTGCAGAATCACTATAATTTAATATGTTCAAAATACACGTAAAACTTATTTTATTAGATATTATGATGATTGTATATCAATTAAATACGTATATCATGCCAACGTACGTATTTTGTTATTCAGCCATTTATTAGTCATTCATCCATTAAACTTTTTTTCACTTTCAGGACAAACAACCCGGATTACGAATAGGACTGGTACTCGATATTAATGTATCAATATATATCGATACATCAATATATTATGTGCAGTAAAAAAAATAAAAGAACAAATATAAATGTAACCTTGGGGTTGTGTTATTACTAGAAACATGTTATTAACACATGTTCATTTACTAGAAATGAATTGGAAGTTTAGCAAGGTAGCAATACTGTTCATTTTATGAATGGAAAAGCTTTCTATAGCACACGCTGTTGCGCAAATTCGCGGTAGTAAAAGTAAGCGTTAATTCGCACACTTAATTTCGTAGAACATTTAACACGACTCTCAGTCATGCATGAAGAAAGCCGACGTCAAAGTAACACAGTGAAAACGTATTTTGTCGAATTGGTCATTTATTTTTACTTTCTCGTTGTCAAAACCTAAGACCAAACAGTTTAAGTACGTGTTCATAAAATCTACTACCGACTCAATTTTCAAACGGGTTAATACCTAATAACATTCTAAAGTGACAGTTCGTGATATGTTGCGTAATTCTAACAATTATTATTTTGTAATATAACCCGCGTAATGCAAAAATGGGTCTTATGCCGAATGTTGTATGCGACCAATGTATCTTCTGACTGGCATGCGCATTTGCGCAGTCTGGCCAGGAGCTACCTGTTCGCTTTAGAGTCACGTGTTGTCTTTAGCGGATATGTTGACTCCTCACTAGACTGCACAAATGCTCATTTGGCATAGACTCAACTTACATTTCAAAACGGCAAGAAAAGTTTGAGATACGTAAAGCTCGATGGTATTCCGTCAATAAAAAAAATACCCTATCTTCTTGATTGCTCGGCTGGCAAATTACAAACGTGTTCGTTTATTGCTTAATTATGTGCTTTGTATAAAGCTCTCGGCACATTTTGGGCGTATAGTGACAAAAAGAAAACACAATGAATAACTTATTTAACCATGTCATTTTGCAAGAAATCTAAAATAATGATACGTATATATTCCTTTTTTCATTCACGTAGTTGAGTCGATTGAACGCGATTGAACAAGAGCGATAATGAAATCACTTCCTTTGCACACATGTTAAGATTGACCGCACTTGTATGGTTATAAACTCACATGTTTACCACAATTACCCACTTTTGTGTTCAATTCTTCTCCAACGTTGGGGCCCGCTTAATCTAAATTAGCCGCGATCTGTGAAAACGGGACAGCAGTCGCACAGGCTAATCATGGACGATACTTTCCGTTTTGAAGAGACTTCCTATAAACGAAAAAAAGCAAGTGTCGCCCCTGATAAGCCTGTGCGTACTGCACATGCCAGTATGGGACCACACTGTTCGCACATGCATTAAGCACAATGTTCCAAGAACGTGGCTCATGTTGTCTCAATTTTGACGAATGGAATTAAAATCCAAAAGAACACACTAATTATAAAAAAACCTGTTGGTCCACCATACAATGTCTTATATGCCATTTGTTTTATATATAAGTGTTTGTTATAGTTTAAGCATAAGCAATTGGGTTGAGTGAAATTGCATTAAATGTTATAACTGATTTACAAGGCCTGGACATCCCCTTCCCCCGATCTGGCCAAAAGCTAATGTAGTGGGTGTGCACTGCAAATCCAATTTAAATACAAAAGATAAATGTTAAAAAAATGTCGGTTCCCGAAAATGCCTAATATCACTAACCCATAACAGATACATAACACCGGAAGTTGCTGAAGGCAACATTCAAATGGGACGTGGGGTGGAGGGGGAAACACGGGGCAAACTGATCCAAAAATTGATACATGTACACCACCATCTCCCAGTTTTTAAGAGGCTTATATGTTCGCAGATTACAACGTGCCAGGACAGACACTTATTGCGATAGTACAACACTTTTGTAACACAATATCCATGATGCATGTTTAATGTGTATGCACTTTTATATCCAGCTTGAATTTGGTTTACCTTATTTTTTATTAAAACGTCTTAGAGACCCCACAAAGAAATTAACACGATTTAAGTATATTATGGCACTATTTCAATTTGCAAAAAAAAACGTTGAGTATAAAACTGAGAGTGATTATTTCAAGAAGTCATCGATAATTGAATATAATCTTTCCAGCATGGTATGCTATTTTTCCTCCTCATCGGCACTTACAGGCATGCGACGATCACTGGTGAGTCCCGTGCGGGGAAAACTGGGCTTAATGCATGTGCATAAAGTGTCGTCCAAGATAAGATTGTGAAGCCCGCAAACGCATTAAACCCCGTTTTCCCAGAACAGGCTCTATTAATGATAAATACCTTAGCTTTTTATCTTGCAAATAAGTTTCCCAACACATTTTGTGTCATACAATTATTTGACACATTGTAACTTCTTAAATTCCTTCGTTGATTTCGCATTAATCGTTGGTTTACCTCTTTTTTCCACGTTACTAAAACAGGTTAATTATACAAATTGACATGCATTTGATTTGGCAATTGGGATCATTAACAAAACATTAACATTTCGGTCTGGTACGAATGGCTATTTTGTGGGAAGTACTCGTATATTTATAAATGCGTTAAATGTAGGATGATTCATGGGACTCACGTTAGAATATATGTAAACATCTGCTGGTTTTTAGTTGGTCGCGTTAGCGGACAACTTATTTACAGAGCAAGTTTTGCAAGTCAGTCTGCTTTTCACTACGCTAAGAACGATAACCACCGCACCCTACGCTAAAAACGATAACCGCCGCATCTGCCATCTGAGGCTATTAATAGATGCCGATAAACAAGTATAGAAGGATTTTGTGTAACCTCCTTTATAGTGCATGCTGCTACATCGGGGTTAAATTTGATATGCCTGGGAAACATTGTTTAGTTTTCAACAGATAGCGGCGATCTTTTTATTCACGGGTGCTAACAATGCAATTGTAGAAGGTTAAGTTTGTTTACATTTACAGTTCTCAATAAATGAAACGTTGAATATGCGTTCACAAATTACTATAGGTATACTATAGACAACAACAAAAATGCTATATAATCGATAGACTTTGAAATAAAGTTTGCAATTTACGTTTCTCACCAATTACTACAGGATTAATATAGACAACAACAACAATGCTTTATAATCGCTAAAACCCAATATAAAAAACAACTAAATATAACAAAAAATATATTTTTAAAAGGTAGACGGCGTAAATGCTGACTTTGAAATAAAATTTGAAATTTACGTTTCTTAAATAATTAAATTGAAAACAAAAGTTTAACTATTGTGTATGTTAACTTGTTAGCCACATATTCACCGCATGAAATGTGTGTTATCAACTTATCATTGTGAAACCACACATTAGTGTAAGTAGATAAAAATTATACTACGGGAGTACCACGTATCAGTGTAAATTGATATAATTTATACTACGGGAGTGCATCGTATGTGTCCTCACATGCCTTATTATGAGTGTATTTCTACACCATCGAAATATATGGTATGTTAATATTTGATTTACACGCAGTTTTCTTTCGACACATTTCAATCACAATTTCATAGCCGCGTCATGCGAAAATGGATCTTATTCGTTTCGCCCAGCGTATCTTATGCCCAACCTGTGCATTTGCGCAGTCTGCTGGCGATGCTGTTTGCTCTTAAATCGCCCAATGTGTTATGGTCTCATTATGTATCTCCTGAAATGCTTTTCGATACAGTATTCAAAATAGCAAATTTGTAAATAAAGGTGGCCTATCCAGGCGTTTAGGAACGATTTCTAGACATGCTGACCGATTACGGCAACCATTTATGGTTGGATAATTAATCGATATTCCTCTTATCGTGACCCTATACTATGTGTTTGTTTTCTTATCTTGAAAGCGAAACTGTGTTTATCGATAGTTAATTATATATTTCCTCGACGATTTAGTGAACGAGTACTGACCCTGAAATTATGCGAGATGGATTTTAACGCGTATTATAACTGGGTCACAATTTGTGTCATTTGAACATACAGAGAGTAGTCCGGAATTTCTTACACTGAATAGTGATACATCCTTTACGCTGAGCCCAGACACAGTGATGTAGCCAAAGTTCAGAGGATTTATCTAGAAACAGCCTATGAAATATTCGAATATATTCATGCGTGTCTGCTGGCGTTATGTATAAGTCATTTAAGGTGTAGAGCTGGGTAAGAGCCGAAAAAGCGCATTGATGCTCTATACCTATATTTAGGTAAGAGTTGTTGACACCGTGTGAACTGTGCTAGGGTAACAAGTAATGCATAGACACAGAAATTCAGGTCAACAGGGCTGTCTTTATGACTATCTAATTCGTGAGTAAAAAGTATTGCTCACTTTTCTTTTTTTATGATTTATTTTCAGCAATTATATTCTTGTATATTTTGAATGTGTATATGGTGTCAAAAATCTAAAGTATGGTACAGAAAATTTCCATAATGAAATTATATTTTTAGTAAGATAGGTATTCGATATTCAAATAATATTCATTTAATATAATGATGATTGCAAATTATGTTTGTATGCAGTTCTCATTACCATTTTCATCATACTTACTATGCTTTCTGAACGTTAAAAAAGGGCAATGGTGTTGTTATTTTGTCTAAGTTATTTCTATAAAATATATAGGATGGTAAAAAGTGCACACACATCTCGACCCATGCGTTAAGACACACTCTTTATGCATGTGAATGGCTTGTGTTGATTTCAAATTTGTTTACACTTGTTAGTCGCATATTCACCGCATGAAAACTTCTAAAGGCGAATGTTTTACAAAGTCGAGTCCGCACTAAATTGTGAATAAAAACAATTACTAATGTCGTCGAAAACAGTCTTGCCGGTTGCTCGTTTATCAACCTCGATATCAATATGATGTTAATCTCTATTAGCTAAATTACTTTAAAAAAGAAGAAACGAACTCAAGTCCATACATAAGCTAAGTCTTAAGGCTCCGTTTCAAATTGAACCTATGTACTGAAATACATGGAATAATCTTCTGCGTTAAAACAATCAACAACTAGATGTTGATATACTATTATAAGGTGTATATTTCTAGCAATCATGTGGAGCTTCTGGAATACCATGATGAAGATAAACGACTTATTTTACCTAAATGGTGAAAACCTTGTACGACTTCAAATATCAGTTATTAAACACCGTCTACTTCTGTTTCAAAACAATGAAATCAATGTCCATGTTTTACATATTTTGTGGATTTTGATGAGATGTGTAATAGCTAGGCTGTCAGCCGTTCTCTACTTCTCTCGATTCAGAATTATTAGTGTTCCAAAGATCTAAAGACATCAAGTATTGCATGTTCTTACCAGGAGACCAACTGCAAAGGTGTCTTGTTGTATACAATCGAGTAAATATAAAATGGTATATATAACGTGAAACTGGCAACATAAGTAGACCAATGCAAACAGATAAAAAAATCAGATCGATTTTATTGTGAACATGTAATATACTTACGAAATACCCATAGGATATAATCCGTTTAAAGGTCTAGAAATATAGAAATTTTACAATTAATGAAAAAAATTATATTCGATAAACGATTGGTATAAATACATCATAGTTCAAAACAATTTCACTGGCAAACAAAAATGCATGGGATGTGACGTCACTTTTTAAATATTTTAACAACGTATAACTATTGACTGTTATTTATTCATCATATAACATGTTTACACTTATCATGATTGCCATCAACAAAATAAATCACACAAATACGTATATAATATGTCAATGTCCGGATAAATGTTTTACACACGTATGCTTCATTAAATATACATATTTTGTGAAACGTTATGATGTCCGTGACCTTACTGGAAGCGCACTTGCGTGATTCTCAAGTCGCCGTCTATTCTCAGAAACGTGAATTTGCCAAGTGGCTGCAGTCTGTGGTTGTATTCCAAAAGATGGTTGTTGTTCACGGCGACCTTCAGCGACAAAAAAAGTGCGTTTAAAACACTAAGAGTACATTAAATAGTACCTATATTCCTAATCGTTAACCAATCTTTCAAAGCAATGGAACTCCAGCCGTTTGTTTAATTTTTATACGATACAGAAACATGCATACTCTATAACGATCAGTTTGCTTTAACGTAGAAATACGAATGCATTTAGGTAGATATAAGAAAGCCTCAAACTAAGATTTCTTGAAAGATTGCATTAAGATTGTGATCAGATTGCAGAAAAACTGTAATAAGAGTGCAAAGTCATCGTACGAGAAATTACCCAAAGGCGGTAAACATATTGCAGTATTACTAATTTATTACTTAACAGACCGCGTTAAAAGAGTTATCAAACCTTAAAGCAGTACTGTTCCACAAGGATTATCATCTCAAAGAAGGCGTTCGGGGCCACGGGAAAAATACTGAGAGCGCGTTCTTCTGCTTGCCAGATATTGTTCTGCTTCGAGTTGCGCACAATCACGTTACGGTCTGAACCGAAGTTGAACCGGAAGTCGCACGTGAAGGCGTTATCTGGTCCATCTGGCGAGCTTTCGATATTAATGTTGAATCTAAGGATTTAAACAAAGCTGGGTTTCGTTACGTTCTAATTAGACATGTAATATACTACTTATTATCTGGAACGCCATTATTTGGGGAAAAAAACTGACCCCGTTCATGTATGTAATCTTATGTGCAAATAGAAAACCTATTAACGTCATTTCAAGTCCTTGTGTTGACTAGCATTGCAGATTATTTGCAATTTACATTGGTGGAAATGTTTCTGTTTAAATAATCGAACATTGTGTAAACTATATATAATTAAACTCAAATTCAACGCGTAGCAAAACTAACATTTCACTAAAAGCCTTGACCGACTAACTGGCAAAAGCTAACTTAAAACCGATGTTCATTGATCGATGGTCGAGAATAAGAGTAATTTATCTGACATGCAAATTTGAAGCAAAAGCAAGCACAACTCCACATTATTCTACGATGGTTTTGAGAACAACAACAAATTGGTAGTGACATACCTCAATATACAAACAGTATGTTAGTGTTGTGATGATTGTAAAAAAACACCATATTTAGAAATTCATACAATTTAAATATTTGCGCCGATTGCAATGGACACTTCTGACTAACCTGCTGGGTTTGGCATTGGGGATACCACTGATGAAAATCATTTTCCCCGGGTAGATCGACCCCATGTTGTGAAACAAACGGAGTCGGCTGAAAAGACAATCATTGGGTAGATGTTAATATAACTGCTGCATATACTTTTATGATAAAATGATGATCTAAAAGTTTGAAAACAATACCGAAGACCCATATATAAATAGCTTTTATTGACAAATTTATATATATATGGTGCGGGGATTAATGACAACTTAGGCAAATGTTTCGACTGTTCGCTTGCGAACACATCTCTCAACTTTTAATGACGTTATCCTGAAGAAATCGTACCGAAAATGATGTTTGAGAGCAATACTGGCGTATCTTGATATATATTGACATATGATGATGATGCCGATCACACTTGTGTTTATTACCGAACAATTGATCCTTTTTTTAAATATTAATACCTGAATGTGTTTGTAACATGTGTCCACGATACATCGGATAGGGGGGGGGGGGGGCTTACTAAGTACATTTTGACGACAAATTGACAAATTCAAGTTAGTATGTTTTCACAGAAAATCACAGAAACACTTTATATCAGGTGTAAATAAAATGTTTTAAACTTTTTGAATTAGATCCGATGTTGTCTGGTAAATATACAGCATCGTTGAAAACCACAATGCACACGCATGTTTGGCATGTTAATCATTGGCCCTAATCCTTGCTGTCAACCTAAGAAGTATCGATACAGCTTAATTGCATGAGTGTTTCACAGGAACTGTCACATTTAAGCTAAGTGTACAGTTTAAAGTAAGATACGAAGAAGGTTAGAGCGGACAGTAACCGCTTCTTTATTCAATCCAGAGAATGATAGTTAAACCTCTGCACACGCACAACATGAAGCCGTTACAGTAATCTGTTTTTGTATGAATTGCCGAAATGGTAAACAACGTGCTCGTATTTGAAATAAATCATCGGATCCTCTTTTAATAACAGATTCACGCTTCTCTTATCGACATTGTAAACACGTATCGGGTCAAGAGGGTTATCAGCATCGTCTAGCTTTTTTGTCAATGTACCATTTGAAGTTGATTAACCACATTTTATCTTATGTGATTTGTTAGAACTGGTCTCACTAACAACCTTGTACATATCATTCTTTTCGTGAACGGTATTTCGGAGGATTAATTATAGGGAAACCGTCCTTCTAAGGACGCATGATTAAGACTTATTGTGTTGGAGTGAACCAGTTTGACCGCATGTAAAAGGAAATTAGATGAGCACTTTGTTTTGAGCTCCGAGTTTTCGATTGATACCTGTTAAGAAGAACATTTAGCACCTTTAAATATGTTTATTATTGATTTGGTCTTCTCTATAAATTGTGTCTATTTGTAATTACTAACTTATTTATTCACCTTTTTTTTGAAAATATTTTTGTGTATTTTATAAGTGTTTGCGACCATACTTTTGGTGCTTTAAAATGTTTAAGAAAGTAAATAAACATTATTGCTGTGCTGTATGTCATACCTAACCCCTATATAACTCACTACACTGAACTCAAGGCTAACATGAGTTATTGCCCATTCTACTGTACATGCCTTCTGTCAGAAAATAGCAAGTTAAAATAATCGATTAACTGACATGATTGCCGAATCTTCTTTAACCGCGGAAGAAAGTACTTACTGCTAGCTGGTGTTGGTTTATCTATTATCGCTTTGTATCATTGTTTCTTGCAAAAAATTGTTTTTAGTACGGCTGTTCAATCAACATGTTTTGTCATCAACTACGCAATTAAAGTAATAATTTTGATGTGGGAAGATATAATTATATTATATTTGAAAAGTCGTTTAAAAACATGTTCGGAAAACCGTGTAAAGATATGCACGCCTGTACGTTTGTTTTACCTACGCTTGAACTAAGTCTTTATACATATAAATTTCACTTATTGTTCCTTTGACCTTGAATTGTTTACTTAACCATCGACCTGGGGTGAAATTGCGCGTCACTCATTACGCCTGGAACAACAGCAAAATAAAAATATAAATAATATGATTAGTGTTTATTGATTTTTTGTTACTTTGTATGATTTAAAGGGGCCTTTTCACGTTTGGGTAAATTGACAAAATTGAAAAAAGTTGTTTCAGATTCGCAAATTTTCGTTTTAGTTATGATACTTGTGAGGAAACAGTAACACTGAACATTTACCATGCTCTAAAACAGCCATTATATGCATCTTTTGACGATTTAAAAATCCCGAAAATTATAAAGCGTTGCGAAACGAATAAATAATTTGGAGAGTTCTGTTGTTGTCGCTATATTTTGTGAAACTACGAGTATTGCTTATATAAAGTATAAAATACAGATTGCAGTGTATTCGGAAGAATGGCCGAGTGGTCTAAGTCGTAGACTTTTTACTCCAGGATTCCAGGGGATCAGTGGTTCGAGCCCTGCTGAGGGCTTCCCTTTTTTTCTTTTTCTAAATTGTATTCTTGATTTTTTACTATAGCTTTTTTGTATCCAATGTTTACATTTATCAATATAAAGCATTTATTGACAAACTTCAAAACATGCCAAAATCTGTGAACAGGCCCCTTTAAAGTCTTTAGATTTTATCCTATTGGTCAAAGCAAAAAAAACCGTTAATGGTTCCATTATTTAGAAAAACAACACGTGTTTGCATAAAATAAAACAAGTTACAACACGAATTCATTCAATATTTGAATTGTTTTTCTTTTTTGATCCAGTCTATACAGTACCGTTAACTTGCCAGGGAAGGAAACTACTTTGAAGAGTTTGTGAATTTCGAAGTTAATGAAGTCATTTCGCGACTGAGGTAGATTAATGTGTAGACCCGGGGTATATCCCAGCACACCTACCTGATTGACATGAAAGACTCCCGAAAGTTGGGACGAAATTTAATTCATGGTAGCAATTTCCATCTATTTTGTTGTAACTTGGTGTGTGTGTGTGGGGGGGGGCGGAGTTCCCGGATAAAAACCGTACCTGCCAAGTATGGTGACTGCTAATCAAAATCGTATGCTTCTGAAAACGGGGTTTGGTCGCCTACATGTTTGTGCGGAGCGCGTGTAACCACCATTGCGTTTACCGGACAGCCACCACTTCTAAGATTTTTGCACTTATTATCCTAAATACACCACACATTGTGGCGGCAGAGAAATTATAGACATGTGCTCGGAAACAGTAATATAATTGCGCGGAGATGAGATACACTTACCGGATTAAGGATCGGCCCAACAGGTCCCACGCCGGGATATCCCGTCGCCTGAAACACGAGACTTGCAGCGTCAACCATGTCAACTACCCGAAAATCAAGAAAGTCTAACTTTAACTGGCGTATTTCGTCACAAAACTACGTCACACGAGATACGTCACACATTGCGTAATCAGTTAACCGAAAATAAAGTACGGAAAGCTGATATTATGCCACATTTTAATGTAAAAATTCACATAATACATATTATCAACGACAATAAACGACAGACATAAGTGGAACGTGTATAATAAGCTCCAGCCGTATAATGACCGCTTTATCGGCAACGGGCCGATTATTTACGTCAGGACCAGCGACATGTATGCTGCATGCTTTTGTCTTAAAACACTGTACTTTTAATCATTTACGCATATTCTCTCAAGTTTTTCTAATAACTATATGTTTGGGAACAAATAGGGACTTGTATAGCGCGACCAAAGGCCATTCTACTCTAATTTGGAAAAAACGTATTTGATGTTCTTCTACGGCTATGAAGAACAAGCCGCATGTTGTTCACGAGGTTTATTGCATATCTTTAAAATCAAACAATAACTTTTGTGATCTACGTAACAAAATATCTTACCGGATGTGGATATCCCATGGGTGCCTCGAAAACGATCTCCCGGATACGGATTCCCTGTTCCAGGGAGATGTGGCTCACCCGCTGTAGCGGGATGCGGTGGTTATAGTCGCAGAAGTGGCGACCGTCCACTTTCACCTGCAGATGGAAAAGGGATTAACAAGCGTTATTTATTTTATTGATGAGCTATTCACAAAATTTACTCCACTTATCGATGAACTCCCTACGATAGTTACTTCCCTCATCGGTTAAGTCCTTCCAACAGTGTGTTCCCTTATCGGTGAACTGCCTGCAACAGTTAGTTACTTCCCTTTACTTTGAACTCATCGCAATCAGTCACTTCCCTTTTCGGTTAATTTCTTGCCATGGTTACTTTCCTTAGTGCATTGCAAATTAAATGTATTGAAGCATGAAAGCAGACACTATACTTACTCAACGGCAATGAAAGACGACCATCATTACCATCCATCACTTACCGTGTAGTGCCCTGCATGTATTACAATTGAAACGTCGACAGAAGCGCCGTGCCTGAAGGGAAAACCTCCTTGACGCTCTTCCGGTCCCCAAGAGCCGCTCTGGAGACTGTTCCGGACCACCTGAAAGAGAGCCCGTTTGCCTTGTCATCTCCATTACTTAATATGACATAAATCTCGTTTAAACAAATGATTAATTAATGACTGGGTACAATTAACAATAGCAATATTAGCTACCTAAAATAGCACAAATAAACGCTACGAAGGTGACAAAAAGGGTGAGTATGCCAGGGCCATTACCGGTATGTAAATAATTGGTAAGTAAAGTATTTGCTTATTGTAGAACCATAACCGTCAATTAAGCTCAAGTAAGGTTTGACTCAAGAGATAATTTTTCATATGACCATCTCCACTCTTGTTTCCTGTCTTATGCTGAATGGCGGACCCTAAGAAAACCATCGATTTAACTAGCTTCTGTGTTTTATTTTTTCGGTATAAAGACGGATACATCAGCACAGTTAAACTGCATTCCACAAATATGAAGGATACATGCAGACCCCTAACCTGATTTTCGTTGAAGCGCGGGTTGAAGGCAAGTGCACAGTCGCTCCTGGGGTCCGTACTGCCGCCACACTGAAGGCTGATCAGGAACCTGGGCAATCGAGAAGAAATCAGGGGTCAGTATTAAGAAACAAGAAATCACACGAATGCAGCTAGAATACAGTCTGATCAGGAACAGGGGATAAAAGTCAGTATGCAGCTAGAATACGGACGGATTGGAAGCATGTCAAATGAGATCTGTATTGGTCAAAAATAGATACAACGGCACTCATTTACCCGGTATATCGGATGGCGCCGTTTTTTTTTTACAAAAGCGGAACTAACCTACGGTCTTTCGAAACAATCTAAGTATACCAGCTATTTCTATAAAACGTTAAACGATAAAAAATTTGCTTAAAATGCCATAAGTATCGATCCAAATAAATTATATGTACGTAATAAGCAGTTTTAATATCGATAAAACACTTATATACAATAGTAAATGGACACTATGCAAGTTTTTTTTCATGAATATTACGGACGAAACACGGTTTTAAAAGATTGCATTTATGATTGAATCCATTAACAACTACATCTTTTAACAAGGAAGCATTTCTGTACAAATTTTACATAAGCTATGTATTACATGGCTAAAACGGTGAAATGTAGTTAATATTGATTTTTGTTCTGTATTTACCCCGCATGGTGCTTCTCCGTGGTACCCCTTACGTGAATAGATGGCGCCATCTGTCATCGCCATGGCAATGGGGCCCACGTAACGGGGTTGACTGCAAATGACCATCATAATTATTATTTTATCCCATCTTCACTGCGGCATTGACGGTATAACACCCCATGGAATAAACTTACCTTTATCCCACCTTGTTGAATAAACATGTCGCGTTCACGGACTACTTTTTATTCTACCACTAAATAATTTTTCATAAGAAATCTCTGGAGTCGAAAAAACTTGAGCTTTAAAATTATACGACCTTCAACCTTTAGATCTAGTCAAGGGACATACTTTTCGCCATCAGTATACTGAATCAGCTGATTGACGGCGTCATAAAATGACATACCTATTGCGTCATTTTCCAATAATATCTGATATCATTGTTTAGTGTAACCGAAACTAGTATGCGATGTCTGGGAATAAAACATTGAAGACGCGCATTTTTTGTTCGTGCTAATGTATCCTGGATGTAATTATGAAAAGTGCATATTCTATGGACTACTTACCTCGGATGGAACCGGTGAAACGATGGATTTAAATCTACATGAAGATCTAGCTTATTCGTGTTATTGATTTTCAGAATGTGCGCGCCTATTTGGATGTGAAATTGTGTGTATAATACATACTAATTGGTGTGTATTTTGGTTCAGTAGTCTATTCGAATTGTTTTGCTTTTGGATGTAAGTAAACGTAAGGGTATTTTCTTTGATGAATAAACTTTGTCTTTGTTATTATTTCAAAGAAAGTCTATTCAGTAAGAATAGCACGTTTGCAACAAGTGTTTCAATGCTTAATATAGTTATTACGGATTATATTGTGTTTGGGTAACAAACTACATGATGTGAAGGCTAGATCTAGACGCTATCAAAATCTGCAGCATCCATGAAACAAGAGGGCCAAGATGGCCCTAGTTCGCTCACATTTTTTTACAAGGCCTTGTTCATTGCTTAGTTGAAAATTCAGTACTCTAGAGCATATTAGATTGGTTCTTTCTGTTTACTTTTGCAGTGTGAGAATATGATTAATTTTGATTGAGCACTGTCCATTTGCATGGGATTTTTGCAATACAAAAATTTGCAAGTAATGCTAATTCTACATGCGTTTACAGTGTTTTTCTGAGATTTGTACCTGGTGACCAAGATTTTGACCCCACATGACCCAATGTCTAACTTTGCCTAGATATCATCAAGAAAAACATCCTGGTCAAGTATCATCATTATTGGACCAAAACTATGGCCTCTAGTGTGTTTACAAGGTTTTTGTAAGATAAGACCCCATGACCTAGATATTGTCCCCACATAACCTAAACGTCAAACTTTACCTAGATATTGTCCAGACAAACATCCTGGTCAAGTTTCATCATTATTGAACCAAAACTCTGGCGTATACAGTGTTTACGAGGTTTTTGTTAGATTTGACCTGGTGACCTATATTTTGACCCCTCATGACCACACACCAAACTTTGCTTACAAAAATAAATATTATGACCAATATTCATAAAATCCGAAACAAAATTGTGACCTCTAGAGCGTTTACAAGGATTTTGTATAATATAATGAAAATTTGACAATCTTAGGGCAATAATTCTGCAATTTACTATGCGATTTTGCTCATTATCACACTTGACTGAGATCTTATAGCTTCTCAGCAACTTTGATACAGAATGCTTGAGAAATTTGAATGCTTGAGTGTTTACAAACAAAATGTGGACGAACGGACTGACGACGGACAAAAAACAATCCTTAAGCCTCACCTGAGCAATAAGATGAACTAAAAAGTGTGTTTTTTTCACCGATCTGAGCCATTTATCGAACTTGTTTGAGATATCAATAAAACCATTGTCTTGACTAAGTTTCACGATAATAAGGCAAAAAATGTGACTTCTAGAGTGTTCACAAGGTTTCTCTATAGTCATAAACAGAAAATTGCCCCCCCCCCCCCCCTGGCGGCCAAGCTTAAAGACCGATCGGTACCATTTTCAAACTCATCTGAGATATAAAAAAAACAATGTTTTCACCAAGTTTCATGATGATTGTGCAAACAAATGTGACTTCTAGAGTGTTCACAAGATTTTTTAAGATATAAATAAAAGGAAAATGCGCCACCACCCCCTGGCAGCCATGTTTTTCAACGGACCGGAATCATTTTCAAACTGAACTCTCGTATCTAGGAAATAAATGTTCTGACCAAATTTATGAAAATTGGGCAAAAATGGGACTACTAGAGTCTTCACATGTTTTCACTATATACATATAGAGAAAACTGCCCCGCCCACTGGCGGACTTGTTTTTTATCGATCTAGACCATTTTCGAACTAGTCAGAGATATCAATAAAACCAATGTGTTGACCAAGTTTCATGGTGATTGGGCAAAAACTTTGACTTCCTGACTGTTCACAAGCCTTTTTTTACTTTATAAATATATAAGGAAAACTGCTCCGTCCCCCCTGGCAGCCATGTTTTTCAACGGACCGGAACCTTTTTCGAACTTAACTCACGTATCTAGAAAACTGCCCAACCCCCTGGTGGCCATGTGTTTTCACCGATCTGGACTATTTTCGAACTCGTCCGATATATCAATAAAACCAATATTTTAACCAAGTTTCATGATGATTGGGCAAAAATTGTGACTTCTAGAGTGTTCAAAAGGTTTCTCTATAGCCAAATAAGAAAAACTGCCCGCCCACTGGCGGCCATGTTTTTCAAAGGACCGGAACCACTTCGACCAAGACAAACATTTTGACAAAGTTTCATGAAGATTGGGCATGAAATGTGACTTCTACAATGTTTACAAGGTTTTTCTTTTTTTGACATAGTGACCTAGTTTTTGACCAAGCATGACCCAGTTTCAAACTCGATCCAGGTATCATTGGGACAAATCTTCTGACCAAGTTTCATGAAAATCGGACAAGAAATGTGGCCTCTAGAGTGTTTACAAGGTTTCCCTATAGCCAAATAAGAAAAAACTCCCCCGAAAACTGGCGACCATGTTTTTCAACGGACCGGAACCACTTTTGAACTCAACCAACGTATCATTAAGACAAACATTTTGACAAAGTTACTTGAAGATTGGGCATGAAATGTGTCTTCTTCAGTGTTTACAAGATTTGTCTTTTTTTTTTACCTATTGACGTAGTATTTGAACCAGCATGACCCAGTTTCGAACTCGATCGAGGTATCATTGACAAATCTTCTGACCAAGTTTCATGAAGATCAGACAAGAAATGTGGCCTCTAGAGTGTTTACAAACAAATGTAGACGGACGGATGGACGACGGACAAAGACCGATCACAAAAGCTCACCTGAGCAATCAGGTTAGCTAAAAATAAGGGGATGATAGTTTTTTTGATAATTTATGTTTAGAACGACTGTGTGTGTAAATCTACATGTACATATATGTTGACATCGACATCATTTTGTCAGGAGCAATCGCCGCCATATTGGATTTCGATCATTTTCTTTCGAAAACAAAATGAATTATATCAAAAGGGTAAAATCTTCTTTTCGCGTGCGTAATGTGTTACAATTTGCATGCTGCGTAAAATTGAATCGATGTATATGGTGATATTTTTTCTCGTGTTACGGTTTTTGTGTGAATTGTTTTAAGACTATTTTGCGTACCAGAACAAATACATTCTATATAACTACGCATAGTTACATTCGTTATATATAAATTTTAAGCGCTTTTAAGAAGGTATTAAAATTATTGATAAGGTTATTAGGTCGATTAATGTTAAATCATACGTTGAAAAAAAAAAATGGGATAAATAGAATACTAGGATTAGCGTTGAATAGAGAGAAGTTTATATTGCTCGTCTCATACACCGAAAGAGCGCTCGCCAAGGCTCGCGCTCCCGGTGTTCTAAGCCTCGCAACATAAACTTCTCTCTATTCAACGCTAACCTAGTATTCTCTATATCTTCAAGTAAGGGCACTAGAAAGGAAACGAAAGTTGTATTTGCGAACTGTTGGCCCTTTGATCGTGACCCAACTGTACACTTGAAGGAATTGTGTGTGGGTTTTACTATACGAAACGTTTTCATTAAGTTGTTTTATGATATATTTGCATTCGAAGTATTAAAATGAAAAAGTAAACAGCTGTATAAATTTCTTCGGATAGCTTAAGTTAAATGCAACGAATCACTTACGCTGGCTGGAATATACGCGTATAAATATTTCCAGCAAGTCATGTATCTTTTAACTATCATGAAATGTACATAACACCGTCATCTCGTGTAAGAGTACTTATAAAATGAAACTCAAGTCAGACCTAGCTGGAAGGAAGTTGCACTGCCATTTTATAACAACATGTATTTCTTAAGTTCCTATTCCTTATTTTCTTCCATTCAATATTTTTCTTTCTTCAAAGTTTTTTAGACGCATTCTTCCATAATAACCACATCACACGATCATATTGTTACACTAAGAGGCAAAATATCACTTTTGTTATAAACGGGAAGAAACACATGTTTACTTATATGACAGACATAGGACTGTTCAGTAAAATAAAGCTAAATATTTCATACCATGCTGCTCAAATATACGTTACACAATGTAAATAAAATACATAATAAATGTAACATGAACTTTGATGAAGCAAATTTGTAAAACGATATCGTGAAGCTATTAACAGTTTAATTTTAACATGATACTTGGAGCTTCTTTTAACAAAACACACAATTACCGATGTAAAATCAAAGTGAACTTGAAGTACCGCAACTGATCATAGCATAGTGAAAGATAGCTCGCAATTCAATTCCAAAATTTGTTGTCCCGCATACTCGTTAATTATCAATAAATATATAACTCGTTGTCGTTATGATGCGTGGTTATTAAACTCGTGGTCTTCTTCCTACGCATTAACTATAATCGTTGTCTATTGCCCGATAAAACCACACCATTGAAAATTAATTATTGATTTAAAGTATTGTTTTTAAATCAATTGTATATACGATAAAGTGCAAAAATATACCAATATTTATATATATATATTTATTCAATTTAACCATGATCCTCAACCATGATCTCCCTATAGACGATGAACAAAACTGCCGTTGTAAATTTGCTCATTAACAACACAGAAAAGGTCCAGAACCCGTGCATACAAAAACAAACAACAGCACATAATAAAGAAGTCATTAATTAAAACTAAAAATGTATTTAGTATATCATAACAAGCAAACTATCACTCATGACTAAGAAAAAATGTAAGAGTGACAAGTTTTGGTCAGTGAACAAACTAAATGACCCAAACAGTGACATGGACATGACGCATATAAACCGTGACCAGGGCATTATGCCGACCTCGACAGGACAGTGAGATGCATAGCTTGACAAATTCAATAAATGAACCTCGCTCTAAAAAAACGGGGTTTATGGCATTTTCTTTAAGAGTCGTTCCAGATTACCCCTTACAGTCCGCACAGGCTAAGCATCGAAGAAACTTTCCGCCTAAACTGGATTTTTGCAAACAAGAGAATTTCTTTAAACACAAATACCACAAAAGCGAAAAGTGTCGTCACTGATTAGCCTGTGTGGACTGCACATGTTTATCTGGGACGACACTCTACGCACATGCATTAAGCCCCGTTTTCCCAGAGCGAGGCTCAAGTGGTAGAGCGAATGAATGTTCAATGCATGTTTATTTTGGAAAATACTAAAAAAAACATGTACAAACGTATTGCCTATCCTACTTGTTATTATGTTCTTTAGCTTTGACTCAGATTTGCATGTTGCTCGCTTAATCAGGGTTGCTCGATCAAATAACAAAACGTTTAACAGAATATAGGATATGAATATAGTATAGAATAAATCGCTCATTTTCAGAAAATGCATATATATTCAGAAAATGCAGCACGCAATAACCGCACTTTTTAATATAATTTGACGAGGGTTTCCGGATGTAAATGTAACATTTGTCGCTACAATCGTTTTTTACGACAAGGCACGACTATACTGTGTATTTATGCTATGTACTTCTTGAAAAGTAAGAGCATTTAACAAGCGTCGTTATATGAGTTATTGAAGCCAGACGCTAAGAAATACGCGAGTTCATCATTGTTTCTTGTAATTTTTACACGTTGTTGTTATTGTGATTATTATTAGTGTTTTTAAATTATGATGCAATTTTTGTTTCACAACTTTTTTTAAACGTTGTTATTCTTGTTTCTATAGCAATATATTATGACTCATTCATTTTCATAAAATGCATACATTTTTCAGAAAATGCTGCACACAATAACCGCCATTCAAAGTAAAATTAGTGTTTGTTTTCTGGAGTAATACTTCTCCTGACCAGACCATGCTTGTCTGGAACTAGTATGGGTGCATATTGCATAACACTCAGTTTGGCATGACGCGGCTCATTTCATTTGATTTACAGCAGTAGAATCTCCATGGCAAATAATAACAAGAAACAACATATTTTCGATACTGAATGAAGTAGAAAACAGTTAACACACGCCCGACACGGTATGCACGGATCATCGTTAATTTAGGTTCGTAAATATCGATATTAATAACAACATAATATGATATCAGAACACTTTCTGCTCAATATGTTATGTACGTGCACAGTGAAGCTAGATAATAAGAGATAATGAGAGAAAATTGGCACTCACCGGATTTCTGATTATATTCGCCATCACCGCAAGCTGTTTACTAGTAATTTTACAATGTTTGAATATCGCATACACAGACGGTAAATGTCGTCTGCTTAAATTTCTTGCATAGCGTAGCCAGGCACAACGTCCGCGTTTAAAAATGAATGATTCCTCGCAGTCAAATCCAAGTTAAACGATGTTTATGATTTAAATTAGAAAGTTGTTTCTCTTTAATGTTTATCTCAAAACATGTATACAACGTTTACTTATGTAGAAATTGCACTGATTGTCATGCAATTAGAAAAAAATCACGTACTTTAAATCCTTCCAGATCTGAACGCAGTCTGTAAGGCAATGCCTTAGAAACGCCGGCTAGTTGAACGCCTGTGTCTGTCAAGTCTTGTGTGTTAACTGTTTAGGTTAATAAAAGCGGTATATTGCTGGTCATATATCCCCTTTCGAGTTATTGAAAGCGCGGAAATTGTATTGTGTCATGACAGATTTAAACAAAATGCATGAGACATAAATCGGTCTAACTGGTTCCTCTTTCATTCGTCTAAATAACTATCTTTTTATTTTAAGTCGTTAAGACTCATTAAAAAAAACATACGTGAAGCTACGCCTTAAGATAAAATACTTTAAATGATCTTGCGCGCCATGTTAAAAATCACATCCGGTTGCAATCTCCATGCAGAGTTGTCGTTCCTTGCTCTCACATAAATGAATGTAATGTAACCGTCGTGCATGAGATTGATCCGGTTGTTGATATTTGTTGTATTCTTATGTTGTTTCTGTATATTTATTTTTAAATTGTTGTTTAATTATCATGACGGGCATTATGTTTTGAAAATGTAAGGTGCACATGGTTCATTTTTTTTAGTGAATCGCCAATAAATTCCAAAGCTTTTGTTCGTTTTTTCGGGTAATGAAGTTTCAACGTATTGAACACCAATTTATTTTTAATTCTATATCTTATATGACACCTGTTTTGTTAAAGAAAATATTACCGTCGAGAGTTGACTCGCAGTATTTCTCGTGTTGGCATGTGATTATTCTAAAATTATTCTAAACTAACTTACCACTTACAATGCAACTTAAACTTGTAAGATCATTGATAGCGCATGACCCTGACCCTGACTTGCGTTTCGGTGATAGCATATTCAACGCCGTTGAGAGGACTGCCTTTGATTATTAGATCCCGATCGGTTTAAGTGACATGTAGGAAAAATAATTAGCGTCATAAATCCAGTTCAGACTAAGGCGAATAGTTTACCAGGGGTCGTATTCCAGAAATATCTTAAGTCATTTCTTAAATATTTTCACTTAAGTAAAAAATTACAATGTTTTGTATTTCTTTACTAAATAAGGAAACACATGTTTTTTTTGTTAAAATAACATTGGCATAATGATGTTATTTAAATGTATATATTGATGCCAATCTATTGCAATATGAAATGAAACACTTATGAAAATTTCCCAATTTAAGGATAAGAATAAAACTTACTTAAGATGCTTCTGGAATACGACCCCATGGTTGTAACAGAGTTGAATAACTAAAAAGGATGTCTTCTTAAACGCCTTGCTGAATACTCTCATTTCAGTCTCTACATTACTATGAAAGTTAAAGCGAAACATGTATATGAGCCTCTCTCTGGGAATACCGGGTTAAATGCAAGTGAGTACCGTTTCTACCTAGCTTAGCACGTGAAGTCCGCAGAGGCTAATCAGGGGAATGACACTTTCCGCCTAAACTAAATTTCCACTAAGAAGATACTTCATTCTACCGCACCATAAATTGTCATTTGCCATAAAAGCGGAAAGTGACGCCCCTGATTATATTGTGCAGACTGCATAGGCTAATCTGGAACGACGCTGTACGCACATGCATAAACCCGTGTTCCCAGTGCGAGGCCGATAAAAGTAATACAAAGACAACTCTGTCTCTATGGTTATTATCTTCCTTTTTAGGATAATCACATCCTGTTGTTTATATATGTTGTACTTGATATGTTGGGTTTCGCGGAAGTTTTAAACCTTCTTTTTATCTTTAATCGGACAGGATGTATTGAGCATGTTTAGTTAAAGATTTTCACTTCCTGGTATTTTTGTTAAGTTAAATGTTTTTGTAACTCAACTGTCTGGACATTATATTTGTTGTTTTTTGCGCTGATTTTTTAATGTTTTGGTTTCAGCATCAAACATATGTGGCATCAAAATAACTGCCGTTGAAATATGAAGCTGTATTACCTACTTATTTAATACAATACTGTCAGGAAAATGACGTTATTTTAGTGTTAAGTGCTACTTCATATGTTATCCTTTCGTTTTATTTTATCATTCACAATAAAAAGCCATTTTTAACCTTTATCTTTAACCCATTAATGACCACATTATTTTTTTTTTGCAATTTTATTAAAAACTGTAAGGAACTATATAATTATGCTATTAAACAACTTTATAATGATATTTACTATTGGAATATTATTGCTTTATGCAATTTTAGTCATGTCCCAAATTTGGGACGCTAGACACATACGATATCAATATTCATATATGTTCCATCTTTTAGTAATGACACATTTACTTCCAAATATGCATGAATGTATGTTTTTCTGCATGTTTATTACAATCCAATCACCTGTCTATGAATTGTGAAATATATATCTCCACTTATCACTGGCGATGAAATGCTATGAATCATCTGTCATGGAGTCCAACATGCAGATCCGGGTTGACTTTCCGCCACAAAAGGCACGCATTCTCTGTGTGTTATTTGGCGCTATGTAGTGGTCGCGCCTGTCTTGCCTGCCGGTACTCTGCGCATATTTCCTGCCTGACATCTAGAAGATCCATGGGTTGGTTCTGATATTTAGCGGACAACCTATACAGGACCCATGCATTTTGAACAACCATGTCCGGGTTAAACGCAAACAGTTCCCACCACCATTTGTTTATCCGAATACCAATTCTGTAGGTGTTGATATTTTGATCCATACGATCAACACCTCCTATACATCTGTTGTATTCCGCAATAACGTTTGGCTGTTGCACTTCTATAATGCTTCTTTCACGTTTTTACCAATGCTGGACCCTGTTTACTTGAGTGCTTTTGTGGCAGTTTGTGCCCATATATACAAGAATGCTGTCATTCCATTCCACAATCAGGGCCTGACCTTCAGCAAGAAGTTGGTTCCCTGTCAACTTGTTTATATTGCCCCGAGGTCTTCATCTACGCTATCCTCATCACTTTTTGTAGCATCTTCTGGTCCAGTCACGAACACATCAGCTTCTTGAAAGTCTGTATCATCTTGGAAGAAGATGCAACACATCATTAAGAGTGCTCCTGTTAACATAAATTTATATAAATGTAGTTGTAAAATAGTATTATTTGTTATTTTTACAGACTATACTAAATCTAAATTTTTACACATATGTGCCTAGCGTCCCATATTTGGGACATCATATTGATTAGTAAAAAGTCAAGGGAAAATAAGTAAATACTTATATTTCCATGAGTGTACATTATAAAAACACATATTTCAATATTACAAATCTATAATTTTGACTTTATTACAAAAATTGTATAATTTAGCATAAATAAATACATACCTTTTTTTAGAAATTGTCAGTCCAAGAAAATTTGCCCCTTGTTGTTAAATGCAGCCTTATGAATGCATGTAATATCTTTCTGTTTCATCTCTAATTGGTGTTACCTGATACAAAGGACTGATGGCACAGCCACACAACAGAGATAACTGTATATTTATTACGGAAATAATTAACACTGACCAGATTTCCTAGGTGTCCCAAATATGGGACGCTAGACATCAATGGTTTTAAGGGGCCTTTTCACAGATTTTGGCATTTTTTTAAACTTATTCATTAAATGCTTTATATTGATAAATGTAAACATTGGATCGTAAAAGCTCCAGTAAAAAATCAAGAATAAAATTAAACAAAGGAAAAGAACATTGCCCGGAGCAGGTTTCGAACCAGTGACCCCTGGAGTCCTGCCAGAGTCCTGAAGTAAAAACGCTTTAGCCTACTGAGCTATTCCGCCGAGTACACATACTTGACGTATTTTATACCTTATATAAGCAATTTTCGTAGTTTCATAAAATTTAGCGACAAAAACAGAACTCTCCAAATTATTCAATCGTTTCGAGTTGCAACGCTTATAATTTTTAGGTTTTAAAATCGTCAAAAGATGCATATAATGGCTATATTAGACCATGGTACATGTTCAGTATTACTGTTTCCACACAAATATCATAACTAAAACGAAAATTTGCGAATCTGAAACAACGTTTTTCAATTTTGTCAATTTACCAAAGCGTGAAAAGATCCATTTAAGAGAAGAAAGTGATAGGATACTAAGAAAACTGTAGACCAAAGGGACGACCTGTCGGGTCTTCATTCTCTGTAATTATATGGACATTTCAAACCAAATCATCTTACGCATTAAACGTTAATCTCCGAAATAAAAATGATAAAATGCAAAACCATAAAACTAACATATTCAAATTTGAGCAGAAAAATTGCTTTTTATGTGCATTCTCATAACACATATTTAAAGATACATGAAACAAATGCCTTCAAACGTACGCGATTCTGTTAGGGCCGTCACCTTTGCATGGATTGAGTTGGATAATGTCAATCGAAATTACGATGATAAAAATCGAGAAAAAGCGACAACACGATGACGATACGGCGGCAGAACGATGACAAAGACACGATTTTACAACAAAAATACACAATACAATTCAATACGATGATGGTAATGCGATATAATTTCGTATTATCACCATCGTACTCCCTCGCTATCGGCATCGTGGTGTCGTATTGTGGCGGTATAGCATTCATTTACGATTCAGATATAAATAATTATCGGTATAAATGGACGATAAATGGTTATAAGGGTCATGATAATTCTCTGCGAGCCCGGTATGTTGTGGGCTGCTATTATTAGCTCATACATGGGGAGTGACGTGCACTCTTTCACATTTTCTTCTGACGGTCTCGACGGCGACCTTTCTCTAGTGTTCCCTCGAGCACAGTCTTGAACAGTCAGTCGTGCAGTGATGACGTGTCCAGAACGAGCCAGCTTTCGTCCTTTGAAGGTCGCCATAAGGCGTTCTCGTTGGCAAACTATTGCTGCTATCGTATTACGGACGTACTCGATTGTCTTGTGCTTTAGGTAGGAGTTGCGGAGAAGTTGTCTTAAACACTTGTTATAAAGGCCTGGGTCCCGCGTTCTGCGCTCTTTTGAATCGACTAGATCTCGCAGCCAAACAATACGAGAAAGACTACGACGCACTTGCAATGTGATTGTCGGGAAAGCTAAAAGAGCAGCTTATCCACAATTTGCTTTATCTGGCAATCGCTTCAGTCGCCAATAAAGATCATATTCGGACCTTAGTTGCACTGCTGTCATCCTTGGACAACAGATTTTAGACGTTCATGCAGATTTATGCACTTGGTTTGTTTGTACTCTTTTCCATGGTCTTTGACTTCCCCATGCTGACACCTATACCTCATGCTCCTGCTCTATCGGAGAGTGCGTTGATGAGGTCTTCTAGTTCACTGCCGGTGCCAAACATGTCATCAGTCACTCACAAGTAATAACTCGGTCTCACACCGATATAGATGTTAGTGTGGTGGTTTAGATGGGTCTACTGTAATGATCGAGCTAATCGCAAATAAACTATGAAGAAAGTTTCCCGAACAATCATTGTTTTCGAGAATAATCGTTTATAAGTTAGGTAGCGAGATCCGAGAGTACGTGTTACCACTTATATTTGCCCTGCAGTTATAAATATTGGAAAAGTATGACATCAGCATTACTTTCAAAGCCGATGGTCATTTTTAAGGGCACAGTTCCCAATATATATGTTTAACGAGTCACCCAATACATATCTGAGACTGTTGTTCTCTCTCGATATATTATATGTATTTCCAATACAGCCTGCACAAGTAAATTTGTTTAAATAGTTTATGCAATGAAAACTTATTATTGACATTTTTTATGACAATGTATCGGTTCATTTAAACTATGTTCTGAACTAAAATATTTTAATCAGATACATCAAATTTGAGATAAACTGTCGTACAAATTCCACCAACGAAAAATGTGTTCACCACAACCTGCATTTGCTCAGTGGTAAACACATGTACTTGCATTCCGGAAGTGTACAATTACGCAGAAGTTCCTTTATTCAAGAAATAACCATTACTTATTTTTCGCGGATTTTAAAACACCATCGTATTTAAAATATTCATGTTATGGACTTATTATTATTCCAAACGCTTTGTTTATGTATTTTTAGAACTGATTATGTACAAACCATACGTCAACCATACGTAGCATTCCTATTGATACAAAGTCTACCGACGATGTAGATGAAGATACATGGCAATCGCCAATCACCGGCTCTGTAATTTTAAACATTATTTAAGTATTAACAAATGGTAAATCCAGTAGTATTGATGTAATTGGAGCCAAGAATTGTAAGAATACTTGTCACATATTTGCCCGTGTTATGTTATCGATTTAATTCAGGTCAAGGCACAGATGTTGTCCCCAACAGAAGGTGTAATAGCATTAAGGTCCAGGGGTCTATATAAGACAAATCGAAATATAGAGACATTTCTCTTTCTTTTTTTTTTCTTATCTTATTTTATATTCAAGATTTACTAAATTGGCCGAATGTTACACAATTTTAGTGTCCTAAGTAAACGTCTGAGCGGAGCATTCTTTTCGCGAACAATATTGCGAAATGCCCAGAAACATTAATTTATATAAACGAATAAACAATGTCTCACGATTTAGCGAATTTAAGTGCATATAACATCGAATCCAATGCAAACATAGTATTTATCTATATGAGGTTGTTATACACATCGCAACTATTTCTTGACTAACGAACACGTTAAACGTGCATGCAAATTAAAAAAATCAAGTAATATTATCAAATGCTGATAGTATTATTTTGGGAAATTTCAGTTATAATATTGTATATTTATGAATACATGCTTCAGCCAATTTTCATACAAACTGCATATACTTGAGGTTTAGATATGTCAGAAATTATTAAAAATAGTCATGTACTATAATGCATGTAGTGTGAAGGGGTAAATCAACAGATAATGCAATGAGCGTGAAGATGGTGGCATATTGTTCAGTGTATACCATACTTAACGCCTTAGATAAAGATATTGGTTTAAACAGATACCAAACAAATTGTTATATTGTGCTAAATAGTCAGGAGGATATACGGATTGTCAACTGGTCGGCTTCTGTACAAACGATCAATGTGGCTTTGGTGTCGTTTGATTTAGCCAGGGTATATTGAGATTATAAATGTGTACTCAAAACACCAATACAATAATAATAATAATGCGTTTCGATGATAAAAACAGAAAGCGTAATTAGTTGGTATCATTATTGCTTGCACGCAGCTGTCATCATCCGTACCAAAACAATAAGCAGTCGATAATAAGTATTAGCGTTCAAATCACTCACGTTAAATCATAATAAGCGGTCATTGCAGTTAGGGTTTGCGATCTAGTATCGTTCTTTGCAATCACGGTTAGAGTTCAACTACTTCACAACAAAATCACAATACGCGTTTAATGCAACACCAATTAGGACTTTAATCACACACACACACCCGCACACACAATCACATAAGGTGTTAATTACATTAAGGGTTAGTGTTGAAATATCTCAAACTAAATAACGATTTCCTTTCGTTATGATCAAGGTTAGCGTTCAAATAACTGACAAAACTAAATCACAGCAAGCGTTCATTGCAATCACGGATAGCGTTCAAATAACTTACACCAAATCACGTAAAGCGTTAACTGCACTCACGAGTATCATTCTAATGAACCAAACGTAATGTCAATAAATGTTCATTGACATTTCACGATGGGAGTTTAAATCACATGTTCATTGCAAACAACAGTTACATTCAAGCACAATAAACATATAAAATAAATCGAGTAAGTAAGTTGATATGTCGAAATACAGATATGTCTATGTTTTTATTTTCAACCGTACAACATCACTTGACGTGTCCTAGGAGCATACGGGATACGTCCTATTCCAATTTCATATCAGTCATTGTCAACTTTAGATGCCTTTACCTAAAATGTAATTACATACATATAAACATTAGGCAAACTAAGCAGTTATTCTCACAATACAAAACAACATAATCGTATTGGAAATACGTGTGAAAGATTGTTTCCTCCGCTGTTGAATAAAAATAAATGACATTGTTTAAATACTTGTGCAAGGTGACTCAACAAGCGTATCGGTTTGTAAATCGAGCTGTTTATTTAAAGTGTGTTACCTACACGAAACATGTGAAAGGTTGCTATTAATCGACAATAAAGTGACATAGACGTATCTGTTATACAGTGAGCAGATATCGTATTCATTAAAAATGTATATAACTTTATATTGTGAAACAATAAAAGGCAGTAAGGTTGTAGACCTTTTCTTGATGTGTTGTATGTTTCATGTCAAAAACTTATTGACAAATTATTGCAGGTTTTATTAAGTTTGATAATAATTTGTGGTACATTTACCTTAAATTGCTAATAGTCCATGAATAAAGTACACTTAAATATAAAATTGCAAGTATGACTTTGTTTAAGTACAATATTATTAAAATGTTATTATAAGACTACCAAAACCCGCGACAAAATGAAATTAGATGCGTGTTAATACGCAACATTTTTTGGGCGGAGCCGAATGTTGTGAAAATAGTTTTGGAAATTTCATGAAATTGTTCATTTCAATGCAAGTGCTTTAACACGCAAGCGTAAAACCAATTAGTAGTACGCCGTTTACTTTAAAGATCACGAAAGTGTTTACCTTAACTTAGTTTGAATTTAATTTACATTAAGTAGCAAAAGTGTGTCACTGTGTTTAAGTATACATATGTTGTCACATTATTTTAATGTTGATGATTAAGCTGATTTGGTGTGTTGACGTTACGGAAACGCAAAAAGTAAATAAATACCTGTTTTTGCGCGGAAAATAGGCGGGGTATAGATAACAATAGTTCTACAATGATGCAGGCAAATTATATGTTTATCAGACGCATCGGAACTCCAAACCGTTGGCTATTAGCACAATAACCAAAATTTAACCTGATTTTATTTCTAAATTATTACCTATTCGTTCATAAATGGGCTGACTATTTTCAGTTCCAAAATGCTGGTAATTTTCAAATCCAGTGGTTCTGCTAAAAGATACATGTAACAAAAATCGTACTATAAATAATTACGACACATATATTTGTTCCTAATATTATTAGTGATGGTTATACAAACATCCTCTGCACAATTGAGAAGATTTCTGAAAGATATATAACCGCGAATATGTGAAAGAACCTAAGTAGGATTGTGTTGTTCTCACCTTAACATTTATGATAGTTGATATTAAATCATTTTATCATTTTACCCCAAAATATGTAAATTTTGAGTAGAAAATGTGCTTTAAAAGTGGCACTGAAGTACATCATAATTCATGTGATTTGTTTTGACCCACTTGTAGACACTTATTCACTTACCCTGGTCAGTTGAAAACCTTTTCGCAGTTATGACAGTTTGTAAAAATTAAATACCGCAATACACGAGCACATGCTTGTAAAACAAAGTAACAGAAAGACGAAACACGGAAGTGGAATGCGAACAAAATTGTTTCGACAATTCCTTTTTATAATCGATAAAAATTCGGACAAACGGACGAAAGCGATCCAATCCATTTGAGAACTTAAACTTATTTAGAAATGTGGTAATTGTATTTTGCACCAATAGCTTCTGTAAGCTAAACTCAATAGAGTCTCGGGTACATACCTGTATGCCTGATTAGCGTATGCATCTGAAAAATAAATAAACTGTGAGTTAACGTATAATCAAAACAATTAACAGTTTAATAGCAATATATAGTAGAAGTATGAGCGTGTTAAGCCGTGTACTCGAGCTCGTATGTGCGAAGGATGAAGGAAGAGGAACTCATGCTGTTCAGATTTATCTGTCTTTTTCGCATTGTATGCAGTGTAATGCATGTCCATGTCATCAGATGGAGACGCTGAAACAATTAACTTTTATTGTTTAGATATAGTCAAAACACACCGGTATACACGAATAAAAACCCATGAACATACTCTCCATTTAAAGACAGTTATTTTATATGAAAAGGGATAATGTTTTTGTTTGAAGTATTTATAACATATCTTTCATTTTTATGCTCCCCCAAAATTTATAGTCGCCACTTCGTCTGTCCGTGCGTGTGTCCGTGTATCCGTCCGTCACTACCAAGAGGAGATGTGCATAATATCAGCCGGTTCTGGTCGGATGATTTTTCACAGAGTTATGGCCCTTTGAAATTTTCCATTAACTGTACATATAGTGCAATGCTTGTCCGGGCTATTTCTCAGCAACTAATGACCAGAATTCAATGAAACTTTATGGGAAGCTTCACTACCAAGAGATGTGCATATTATCAGCGGGTTCTGGTCGGATGATTTTTCACAGAGTTATGGCCCTCTATTTCTATAAAAAAAAATCTTGTCCCCCCAACTACTGTTCCCTCAAAACGTTTCCTTTTATGTGAATATATAGTGCAATATTGTAACAAAAAAAAACTTGTGAAGAGCATCACCCGTCTCCGACGGTTTCTTGTCTATATAGTTTTGATTTTTTTGTTGAAATTTGGTAAGTTAGTACATAATTATGCATTTTTAAAAAATAATTTGTACTAGCACTTCTATGTTGATAAAATACTGTCCCTATTTACAAACGGACTGTTTTTTTATATCACATATAATTGTCTGAGTAGCCTATCAAACCGTCCGAAT